>NC_058101.1:29992272-30296590 GCF_020171115.1 Neogale vison
GTCTTAAATATGTACTATTAATAATTGCCAGACTAAAAGAGTCCTAAAAATAGAGTTTTAGGTGTGTGTCACATGTTGTCTTTGCCAGCTCCTACACTGTCCATTTTATATCTATGTTGTAAATTGTTATGATGTTCTCTTAAAAAAAAAAAATGAAAGCAGGCTCAAAGATCACATTAAAAGTGGAGTTCTGTTCGAGGTCCCTCTGAGGAACATGAGTGCCGCAGCTTTCTATACTCAGAGACAGGAGCAGAGAAAGGCACACTGTTGTGTAAAGCCTGTTGTTTGGTAGTTTCCCAAATGCTTCTCTCGTTACGAGGAGAGTTGAATTTAGACTTTAATCACTACATTCCTGTAAATAGTTAAGCACATCTGTTGTTTATAAGAACTCCACATTCAATCACCACCACCTAATTTTTTGGGAAATCACCAAAGTGATCTCGGAGATAACCTTTAAAAATTGTTTCCATTGCCAAGAGCAAGTATGAGGATAAGAAGTTTTGTGTTCAAACTTATCTTACGGTATGTGAGCTAGCTTATGAGCTAGCACCTGTGCATTTGATACTAGTTTTTAATGCAGTAGTCCTCCACATGATTAGTGAATACATGAATGAGGCTCTGGCATGGTTATGCTTATCTTTATAGAATATATAAGGTTTTTTAAAAAATCTAAATACATTTCATTGTGCATTCCTCAGCTATGTCAAATTTTTTTTTACTTTGATTATAAACTTTTCTGAAAAAAATGTAAGCATGAATTGAGTGATAATGCCCCAATATCCACCGACACTACCTTTTTTGAATGGAGAGCCAAATCAAACTTTGGCCATGTATATATTCACTTAGAAATTATTCATGCATTCATTTTTACAATTGAGTATTGATGGATATTCATAATGTGAAGATTCCTTTATGGATAAATGGAAAATGAAGTATCCATGACGAATAAAACACATCACTAAAATGTATTATGGCTATTTCCATGTTCTAAGCTATAACTTGTTCATTTTCATGCAGGAAATTTTAATTCTGAGATTCTTCAACTAAGCATGACCGTATTTTAAAATACTTTAAAATGCTTAATATAAATAGCTTTGATTTTCTCATTGGTGTTCCATTAACTTGGCTTTAAATGTTGGCAATATTAACAAGTGGAAATAAAATTAATAAAAATATGAAAGATGCTTTACTACATACATTAAGTGTATAGATCATCAAAACAAGCACTTTGTTTACAAAGCAAGTGAAATTTTCAACAGCTTCATTTAAATATGTAGGTCAGAAAGAGGGATACAAATCTTAGTATTTCTAAAAATGAGAATAAAAAGGTGATGATACAGATAGACTCTGTTTATAAGAAATCAAATCGAACTTATTTTTAAAGGGAATGCAGTCTAATTCCTGTCCCTCTCTTCTTTCAAGTTTTACCATGTTAAGAAACAACTTTTAAAAAATCCTCCTTTCAGAGTTTTATCTGAATTTATTGGACTCACTGGAATTTGTGCTTCTTAGCTGCTTTAAGTGGTTTCAACACTAACAGACCAAAGAAGTGGATATAAAGGATAGGAAAGATAAATGAAGCAGAAGGATTTAGAATCATCTGGGAAAATGGTAATTCATAGATCAATCCTTTAAATATGTGACCAGGATCTACAAGTTCTGACAAGGGAAACTGTGACTGGAACAATTTTATTTTCTTGACTTTACAATTGCAATAAATAAAATAATATTTTATTTATTCTTGAATGGCATAGAAAAACTTAGGCACACTTGAAATTAATTCCTAAAATGCCAAGTAGTTTCTGAGGGAAAAAAGAAGAAAAAAAATACAGGCAGACAGACAAAAAAGAAAGAAAGAAAAGAAAAGAAAAGAAAAAAAAAAAACAAGCAAAAAAAACCAAAAACCAAAAAACAAAAACTTAGCCTCCCTGAGAATTTGGTAGAGAAAGGACAAATTCCTCAGTAAATCTAACTAAGTATGAAGTTTTAATGAAATAGAAATCAATTTATTGGAAGTTTTTTAAGTTAAAGACATAGCTTTCTTTAAGGACTTACTAAAACTGATCAACTATAGGCTAAAACACAGTAAATGTGTGTAACTATACACTCACCAGGTTGTTTTTTCCTTTAGTGTTCCCATATCTGACATTAACTAATAGTTTTAGAATATGCTACAATTTTGCTGAACTGAGGGTTGCATGTTTGCCAATGATGTAGCATCAAAAAGAATGATTGATAGTACTCTCATATCAAAAGACCCATACTTGTAAAACGTGAAATTGTATTCCAAGTCAATATGTTTTGTTTTGTTTTAAAAGATTTTATGTATTCATTTGAGAGACAGAGAGAGAGAGAGCAAAGGAGAGAGAGAGCACAAATGGAGGAAGGGACTGAGAGAGAGGGAGAAGCAGACTAGCTACTGAGCAGGGACCCTGAGGAGGGGTAGATCCTGGGACACCAGATCATGACCTGAGCTGAAAGCTAATGCTTAAGGTGCCCCCCCAAGTCGATATGTTACAACAAAATGCATCTTGTACTTTGGTTACACAAAAGGAGATTTGGATAGGATCCTTTGCTCAAGTAAAATTTAGATTAATTACCAATAATTGAATAAGCACCTAATAAATGAATAAACATATATATAAAATTATCAAACTACTATACCAGGGCCCATTTGCACTTGGAAAATTTCCTGTAGCAAGAATTGTCAATTATTTCCTTGATTTTACTTACCACTGGAATTGAAGTGATTCAATGAATATCTGATGAGTTAACATTTGTCCCACCAAAAACATTTTTGAAGATAATTTCTGACTAAGGTATTTTTCTTTACATCATCAAATTTACTTCTCAATGCCTTTCCACATGAAGACCAGAGATCCTTGGTACGATGTTTCTACTGGTCATTGTTTTTCACTATTATGAAGCCCTTGACAAGCCACTCTAAAGTCACAGAAACCATTACCAAGGCACTGTCAAAAACACTCCAAATGGGGGTTCCTGGGTGGCACAGTGGGTTAAGCATCCTACTCTTAGTTTCAGCTCAGATTGTGATCTCAGGGTGGAAAAATCCACGTTCTGAGTAGGACTTGTGCTTGGTTTGGAGTCTTCTTCTGTCCCTCTTTGCCCTTTCTTCTCTCTCTCTCTCAAAATGAATATATAAATCTTTAAAAGAAAAAAAAAAAAGATTCCAAATGGAGTTTCCAAACTATTGATCATATTGCTCTAGTAAATATAATGTTAGTTCTGCCTTTTTTTTCTTTACATTTTGAAAAAAAAAATAACCTAATACAAAATATTTATGCAGCACTTTCTATGGATAGAGTACAGCAGGGGATATATAAAGATGAACTCTCAAGAAACATATAGTGAGAGGGTTAGTTATATAATCTATGGGAGGGAGGCTAACTCTGGAAAAGTTTCTACAGATGGAAGCCTGAGAATTCAATATGTCACCAGGTGAGGTTAAGTAGAGATCACACTTCCAGTTGAATAAACAGCTTGAATAAAGAAACAGAAGCATGGGCACAAATAAAATTTCCATTTTAATTGAAAGTTAAGATGCATACAGAGGCAATTAAAGATGAGACAAATAAAGATAGGTCAGGCCCTATGGTGAAGAGGCAAGAATACAAACCACAGGGGGCTAGGTGATATTCTAAATTCATGGAGAGTTCAGAAACTACTTAAGTAGAAAAGAGCCATTATGAATACTGCAGAACTTTCCTCTTATTTGTGTGTGTGATAATTTCCTGAAATACAAATCATCAATCAGATCTTTCCAGATTATTATTATTATTATTATTAAAATATGTTTCTCATTAAAAGGACTTTCTTATCAAATAATTTTCTTTCTTTCTAACTGAGAAAGGAAAAAAAAATAATGTATTTGGACTAAGGAGGGAGAAAAACTGGCAAAAGAATTAGGCTGTTGTAGGATCAGAAAAATCCAGGAAGTTGACTTAGAGTCTCAATTTCTGAAATATTTGTCTCAAAGTACAGAAATAAATTTTTATTTGTGGACCATAAAATGTACCTGGATCATGAATAGTTTGAATCTGTGAATAGATCAGATTAAGCCTATGAAAACTGTAAGGCAGTTAAACACAAAGGTCTAATTTAACAGAATTTAAAGATAAGGCTGACCGAAATGGAAATAGTTTGGATCTTGATAAGTCACTGTAATAACAGCTATTTGCTTCTATTAAGTGTATCCAGTCACTTCATATAATAAAGTCTTATGGCTTGTGATTGTAATGGCTTCTGTTGTCTGCTTCTGCCTTATCATTTTGGGGAACATTTTGTGAGTATGTGGCAAAGGTATCTCGACTTTTCAAAGTATTCTTTATTTTCATGATTCTAAGTACAAAATAAAGTCAATAACTTGTAATGGAAAAAAAAGTGTTACATTCTCTTAAATGTGTTTTTTTAAAAATAGTTTTTCTACCAGTATGTCCCTTTATTGTTTCACAGTATATAATCATGAATTTAGCATTGAAGTTAGTTTCTGATCAATGTTGTTTCACATTTTTTCAATGAAGTAAATAAATGTAAGGTTTCTCTTTGATAGATCTGAAAACAAACTGAACTATAAAAAAAAAAGGTAGGTAAGGATAGTTCATATTTATGCATGATTTTCACTACAAAGACTATGAATTTCTAGATTATTCTAGCAACCTGTGACTTCATCCTACTATGAACTGCCAGATACTCTTCCCCAAGTGAGTCAATGAGACCAATATTTATTCAATGATTAGTACCCAGGCCATTCCAAATACTCCATGCCACGAAAGGGTCTTATATAGTTTGAGGAAATAGTGACAGAGAATTAAAATCCAGAAAATCAACAGAGTCTTTTCTGCTTCACCCTTGCAGTTCTCTGTTTTCTGGCAGAGGACTTAAAAAAAAGTTTACAAGTTTTCCTTCAGGTCCAATGCTGTTTCTATAAAATACTAAAGATGATGAATATTTAATGTTTATTGAGCACCTGCCATTGTCTGGAACTTTAAGCATTTTATATTAATAATGCAGTTTTCAGAGCAAAGAGCTCTATTTAACAGATGGGGAAACCAAGGCTCAGTATATTAGAATCATTCTCTAAGCTCATATGACTGTAACCTGAAGTTAAATTTAGAGACACTTATCTTTCAATTACTACTCTAATGACAAAATCATTGTTCATATTCTAACACTAGAACAGATTTCCTTCACAAAAGAGAAATTTAGAACTAAAACACAACCTACTCAGTTCTGTTTAAAACACAAAAATACTCTTTCAGTAAGAACATGATCTCTACCAGCTAATTTCAAATGTGGACTTCATTTTAGTTGAAATGTTTTAAGTATGTACTAAAACTGTTCTGGAAAATTCTCCTGCCATCCAATCAAATATAATACAGACTGTTGACTTTCTAGAAAAGGAGTTGGCACATTATGGCTACAACATTAGTGATTTGAACACAGCCAGTCACATTCATGTATGTATTGTCTGTGGTTTCTTTTGCACTATGATAGAACAGTTGAGTAGGTACAACAAAAATCAAATGGCCCATAAAGGTTAAATATTTTTCTCTGGCACTTTGGAGAGAAAGTTTGCCAACTTGTATTTGGGATAACTTTACTTGTTACATTTAGAAAGGTGTCACAGCTTTAAAAATTTATTTTATTAATTTTTTATTTTAATTTTTTAAAAGATTTTATTTATTTATTTATTTGAGAGAGAAAGCAAAATCTGGGGTAAGGGCAGAGGCTCTCCACAGAGCAGGGAGCCAGACTTGGGGCTGGATCTCAGGACCCTGGGATCATGACCCGAGCCAAAGGCAGATGCTTAAATGATTGTGCCACCCAAGCTCCCGTTTTTAAATTTTAATTTAAAAGGAAAAGATCTTAGTTAAAAAGAGTTTTATATGAAATAATACACTAAATTACTCTCCACTGTACTTTATAGTTTCAGCCCCTCTCAAAGAGACATTAACTGAGGCTAGTTCTCTTATGTAGAATTTGTAAAAAAAAAAAAAAATGTTAATATGTTTTATTAACGAAAATACACACTTCCTCAAAATTATTTCAATGTTATTTGAAGTAGATAAAGTAGATTAATCTAGATAGAAGATTGCTGTTGCCACTAAAATTGACACAAGATGCTTTAAGTAAAAGAAAATGATTAATGCAAATATTAAAGCAATTTTAATATTTTCCCCCTTGAGAAAACAAGTATGTTTCCTCATTAAAATTGTTTGTGTCAAAATAAAATCTTGCTTTTAACATTTTTCACAGTATTAAAATCTAAGCAGCCCTTTCTGAATAATTTCACTGGAATAAATATTTAATTTACCGTGCACATTACTCATGTATTTTCCCTCTGCATTTCAGGATGTGCACTTCAATTATTAAAATTTACATTTCAAATAGTCACCAAAAGTAGTTTGTTAAGAATTGTAAACTCTGAATAAAACAGGAACACTTCTTTAAGATAATACTATATAAGAAGTAACTTAGTCATGATATACTTATCATTTAGCATAAATCAAATTTCTGAAAATTGATTCAAGTATACTACTAATGTTTCTTATATTCAAACTAAAATTTAGACTTTACTATTTTTAGCTTCTAACCTTCAAATTATTGTGCTAACATTTCAATTCTTCATTCTTACTTGTCTTTTTAAAAGATTATACTCATAATAAAAATTTTGAAAACCTCTTTTTGCATTGATATAAATAATTAATATTAATATACTGTTTTACTACACAAGTATTTTTATATTAATGATCTTAGCTGGCCATTAGCAAAATCTATAGGAAATGAAAGACCAATAGTAAGCACTCCATTTGACAAATAAAGACAACAGTGAATGAGACAGTGGGGAAGGCCTAGTAAACATCTTACATTAAGGTCAAAGCTTTTTCTTTTAAATTCTTGTTTCTAGTGTAAACTCTGGATGTTAAGGCATGTTATAAAAGAATTTGAACCATTTGTACAGCATGCATAATCCCTCTCATCTTCCTTAACTCTGGCCCCCTTTTTGTAAGAAAATGTATTTTCACCTCAGTGTTTCTGATGTGTTTTCCAGTCATGATCCCAGAAAGAGAATAATGGGATATTTGAAATGTGTGATTCGAGAAGGGTTTAATAAAAGAACATTTTATGAATAGATAAGAGTTAGAAAAAACCCCAAGCATCTTCCACAATCCTGAAACTAATTACAGAAGAAGTAGCAGGCGCTAAAGGACCAAGGGGAAGGGAAGAGGCAAAAAGCTAGAAAAAAAAGCTGTTGGCCAAAGGACATTTGACAGGCACTGTGACCTTTAGCAGAAGGGCACTCGCATCTCATGGCAACTCTGCTGGAGGGAATCTGTAGAGTAAATATCCCACCAACATCTCTTCCCTTCTTTCCCTTTGCTCATCATTGGCAAACCCTACTGAAAGCCAGAGGTCAAGGGGGAATTTGATCTAATCCTTACAGTCAGTTTTCTGGGACACAGAGCAGAGAGCAGACTGCTAGAGAGATTTGGAGGAGAAATGGAACATAGAATAATATTTGAGAGGACTACTGGGAGATTCAGAAATGCTTACAATTAATGCACCTTAAGGTCCTATATTTATTTTCTATCTACCTAGAAAATAAAAGTTAGAAGCACCCAGGCAGTTCTGAGTTCTGTAGTTCCTACTGCAGGGTCAATAGCCATGACTGGACCAAGATGCCTTGGCAAGCTTGACTCATGCATCAAAGAAGGTTCTCCATTTCTCCAGCTCCATTTTCTCTGTTATTGGCAGGTAAAATTCTTGGCACAGTGGTGCAGTAAATTTCTAAGTATTTATTTGTTCTAAAAGTCAAGGACTAATTTGCTAGATTTTTTTTAATTGACACTTCTTGCCATAGTTCCAGTGAATATTAGTGTTGTTCTTTTTCTTTGTCTCCATTGTACAATATTTTTATCTTGACAGTTTGAATGAATGAAAAGGAGCTGGGCCAAGGAAGGCAAAATCTGAGCCAAGCTTTTGCTTTCTTGCTAAGATCACAATGAATATGACATACTTTCTGAGTTTGATAATTGTTATAAAGCAGAATAAAATAGTATATACACTGAGCTTTTACTATGTGCCCAGAGTTATTTACAAAATTCAATCATGAATGAAGGTTGAGCTTTAAAATGTATCAGTAGTATTGGCTGGTTCTGCAACTGAACATTTATGATTCAACATGAACACACCATAATTCAATTCTAATTTAACCACCTTTGAGAATTGCAAGTGGCACGTTGAATAACTATGGTGGGACTAACAACCATGCTCTCCTATGAGGACTTGGAAAATAGAATGGCTTCTGAGAATGAAAAATGAGTGGGCAATAACAAATACTATGACAATAAAAAAGTAATACAGCCAGCACATAATGTTCACTTGATATTGTCTTAGGAGCTTTATTCATAGTAACTAGCCTAATCCTTACATTATTCCAAGAATTAGCTTGTATTATTATCCCAATTCACATAAATGGAAACTGAGGCACAGGGTAGTTGAGATACTTGCTCAGAGACACAGAGAAAATGAGTGGTACAGCTGGGATTAGACCCAGCCATCCCAACCTAGATCCTGTCCTCTCTACACACTACAAAACTGTTTCTCTAGACATCTAAGTTCCACACACCCAGCCTAACGCCTCAAGTATTACTATAAATGCATTTCATCTGGAGTCACTGACATTGAAGGATAGAACCAGCAAAACATGCATGTCCAGAATGGGATTAAAAGCAGAAGATTTCATTAAAGGTCTAAAAATCTGGAGAAACAAGATTATTTGTATGGATCTATGTAACTGGAGAGTCAAGGGTCACAGGTTAATTGTTCTCACATAATACTACAAGGATGCAGGGGTAGATAAAAAGAGCAATCTCCAACATTTTATTAATTAAAATTATTTCTATAATGACCCAATAATACTATCCATATCCAAAAGAAATGAGAGCAGGATCTCAAATGGATTATTTGCACACTCATGTTTATTGCAGCATTATTCACAATAGCTAAAAGATGGAAGCAACTCAATCACTGTGGACAGATGAATGGATAAAGAAAACATAGTATATACATACAACGGAATCTGATTCAGCTTTTAAAAAGAAATATATTGTGTGTGGCATGCTACAACATGGAGGAAACATGACAATATGTTAAGTGAAATAAGCCGCCCACCAGAAGATAAGTACTGCAGATTCCATTAATATGAGGTATCTAAGGTGGTCAAGATTCGCAGAAACAACAAATTGAATGGTGGTTTTCATGGGATAGTGGAAATGGGAAGTTGTTTAATGGGCATAGGATTTTGATTTTGCAAGCTGTAAAAGTTCTAGAGATCTGTTGCAAAATAATATAAATATAATTAATACCTGAAATGGACACTTAAAAAAATGGTTAAACTGGTAAGTTTTATACTCTGTGTTTTCCCACCATATTAAATATGTATCTATTAGTAGATAGGTAGATGAAAGAATGATTGATAGGTGATGAATAGATAACTAGATGATAAGTTGCTTCTCAATCTTCCTTTCAGAGTGGATGTAAAAGGGTGGCATCTGGAACAGTCATTATATTTAGGAAAATTGTAACCCTTGTTGTGTAGTAAAAACAAACAAAATGAAAACAAACAAACAAACAAAGGGCTTGGGAATTATGTGGAATTGGAACCAAATCTTAGCCTGCCTTTATTTTTGTGTGACCACACACAAATTTCTTATACTTATAAGCCTTTCTGTTTTGGACGGGACGGAAAAAGATTATGCTGAGTGAGATAAGTCAAGCAGAGAGAGTCAATTATCATATGGTTTCACTTACTTGTGGAGCATAAGGAATAACATGGAAGACATTGGGAGATGGAGAGAAGTGAATTGGGGAAAATCAGAGGAGGGGGAGACAAACCATGAAGAGACTGTGGACTCTGAGAAACAAACTGAGGGTTTTAGAGGGGAAAGGGGTGGGAGGTTGGGTGAGCCTGGTAGTGAGTATTAAGGAGGGCACATATTACATGGAGCACTGTATGTGGCGCATAAACAGTGAATTTTGGAATACTGAAAAAAAAAATCAAATCAAATCAAATTTAAAAAATAAAAATTGATTGCCTTAATTGATTTAATAAAGATATTTTAATTGATTTAATAAAGACAACTTTTATAGAAATTTTTGGCATCTTTCAGATGACCCATAATTATTAATATCTGCTCTGATGATTATGTGAGGGGAAAGAGTTATGAAAAGGAGATTTCCTGGAGTGCCTGGGTGGCTCAGTCATTAAGCGCCTGCCTTTGGCTCCAGTCATGATCCCAGAGTCCTGGGATTGAGCCTAGCATCAGGCTCTCTGCTCAGCAGGAAGCCTGTTTTCCTTCTCCCTCTCTCCCTGCTTGTGTTCCTTTTCTGGCTGTCTCTTTGTCAAATAAATAAATAAAATCTTAAAAAAGAAAAAAAAAAAGGAAGAAAAGGAGATTTCCTGAAATAATGACTTTCTGATCCAGGGTGGTAACAGGAAGCTGCATTGTATAGCAGTTGAAAATGTGACTCTGCATTTAGATGCCCAGTTTGTAGTCCAGCTCCATTAGTTACTGACCATATGACACTGGGGAAACTACTTCACCCTGCCAACCACCCTCATCTCAACTGTAAATCATGGATGACAATAAATGCAATGACTCCATAGGATGTGTAGTAGATAACGTGAAGTGAATGCCGAAAAGAATTTTCACAGCTCCTTTCTTTCCCCAGCCTTGCTCTCCTATAGATCCAAAAGAAGAAAATAAATATTTGTCTCCTCATGTTTTTCAAAAAAAATTTAAAGGTGACCATGTGATCCAATCCCCATTAATTAAGTGCAAGAAATTACTTGAGTGTTTCTTCCAGCAAACTTTTCATTTTCTTGTTAAGAATTATATGAAGCTGATGTATACATTCAGTCCCTAGAACTGTCAGCTTTGGGCCTTTCCCTTCTTCCCTTCATGTGTCTAAATTCCCTGGAGGTATAAAAGTTGATGTATAGGAAGAACAGGAGTTACAGCATTGCTGAGTTGTCTAATAAGCCTTAGACTGCTTATCCCAGGATTTCTTGTCTTTACGAGTTAAATAATAGGTCTCTATTTTTATTTTTATTTTTATTTATTTATTTTTAAAGATTTTATTTATTTATTTGACAGAGAGAGATCACAGTAGACAGAGAGGCAGGCAGAGAGAGAGGAAGGGAAGCAGGCCCCCTGCTGAGCAGAGAGCGGGATGCGGGACTCGATCCCAGGACCCTGAGATCATGACCTGAGCCGAAGGCAGTGGCCTAACCCACTGAGCCACCCAGGCGCCCCAATAGGTCTCTATTTTTAAAGACACTGTACAGGCATATTACAAGCATTAAACGAAGCAAAGGAAGGAAAGCACTTAACACAGTGACTTGCCTGCAGCAAGTTATTATTGACAGACACATGTGCTAAGTTGAATATGCCTCTCATGACACTTCTATTTGATATTCTATGATGCAGAATATATGCTAGAAGAAGAATGCATTAGTATCAATCTCCATGTGAGCCACAATTCAATATTTTTATCACTTCCTTAACCTTTTCCAATAAATACATAATTGTAAGAGGCCAATTATATCATAGGTTTCCCCAGTTTTTTTTTTTAAACAGGAAATACATCGTTTTTCCAATATATTCTGACTGATTTGTTGAACAGTAAGGAAAGTAGACATTCAAGAATGCATACAAATACACTGTGAGGACTTTCAGAGGGTTTGCAAAAATATCATTTTTGGTAAGGATTTCACTGTTGTCTTAAAAAAAATTGTACGTGCATCTGGTTTGGACCATTTTAATGAGCCTAAAACATCTTGGGGGGAGTACAGTGTGTATACCATATGTTGAAGCCTTAGTTCATTGATTAGTTTATTGAGCCATGCTGACTTCCTAGTATAAAGCTGATTCATTTTGTGATTCATCATAGGAAAGCTAATAAGTTGAAATGCTTCTTTGACTATTCTGAAAAATGTGTTTCCTAATTGTCTTTAAATGGTGTGGTTTTCAACCATGACCCTAAGCTATCAAGATGAAAATTAAAATAACATTTAAACTAAGATGAAACATGCAATGGAGTAATGATGTGACTGGCTCTTTGCAAGTCCTGTATAAAGCAAATTATGCTTCCAGAGTCCCATTATTTACTGTATCAGTAGCAAGGTAGATTGTGTTTTTCAGAAATGGTTGCAACAACACTGCCAAATGCACATGTCCTTTTTACAATGTGACTTTGAGTTTCCTCCAATTAAGAGGTAGAACTTATGTTATTTCTTTATAATCTGGAAAGGCTTGTAATTCTAATGGAAGTAATGATACAAGCATTCCAATGTAATACAATTTTTTCCTAGTTCTTTTGGGGTATTCGGTCCTACAACCTAGCTAGTATACTCTGAGGAAGCCCAAAATAGCTACACGGAGAAATCACATAGAGAGATAATATGTAGGTGTTCTTAGCCATTAGGCCAACCAATGTCCCAGCTGACAGAATCAAACTACTCAACAAGTGAGTGAAGATGTCCCCAGATTAATTCCAGTTTTCAGGCACTGAATTGCCTCTAACCATTTAATCTTCCCTGAGGCCCCAGACATAGGGGAATCAAGACAAATCATCCCCATTATGCCATATCTGAATTCTTAATCTATAAAAACTGAGAGCATACCAACAGGAGTGTTTCGTGCACTAAGTTTTAATGTATTTTAGGCAGTAATAGTAACTACTGCAACTTTCTTTCTTTAGAAATGAAGGAACGTTGAGTGATAGAACCTAGGATTTTTTTAGTGATAATAATGTTTCTACCTATATATTTATTCTATATCATCTCTCCAATTCTGAATAAATGTGAGCTTCATGAATGCAGAGAGCTATATATTTAAATTAAGATACATATCTTAATTCTAGGCCAGGTGGGTTATTTAAATGTACAATTTCTGAAGCAGCCTGCCCAAGACTGGTATTAGTAGATAGAGTAGCAAACTGAAAAGCATATATCCTAAATAAGGTACGTAAATTAATAAGTGTTTCAATAGTCTGGGAAAACACATACACCTGTTGTTTCTACCTTCATGATTTATTTGTCTCTAGTTCCACTGTGCGTTCATAGACACAATCTCTTCATTGTCTCTGGAACTCCTAAATTGGCTCAATATTCTGAAGTTTCCCCTTTCACTCTTATTAATTGCAATCTGATATCCACACAACTTGAGTTTTGTTTGTTTGTTAATATAAATTCATTCAGTTACTCATTTACTAGAAAGTCATATAACATATGGCCTTGCCAACATCATAAGGTTGTCTAGTGTCATTCCAAAGACCCTAGGATGTTAATAACTAAGAACTTTGTCAAAATTTATTATTTTTGCTTAGACTATTCTTTCCCTTATAGTTTGCTTTGTTGTCCCTTTCTTATATTTTATATCTAAGGTTAATTGTAATCTAAAGGAGGCATCCTTTGATTACTCTATAAATGTGCAACCCCCCACAATTATTCTCTGTTCTCAATATCTGACTGACCTGAGTCCCATTTACTCACTTTGAAACATTTATCATAAGCAGTAAAATTTATAAATATGTACACAAATACTGATCTATTGCTTAATTGTCTATTTTCTATGTTGTAAACTTCAGAAAGACAAAGTCCAAAATGGCTGCCACATAAGAGGAAATTAATAACTAATTTTTTTAAAAAAGTATTGAAATAATGGTTCAAAGACAGAAAATCTAAATTATACCCTGATCATAAGACAACAAATGTGTAAAAAACTTCCTTTAAAACGTATGGAATGCAAGACATAATTAATCAAGCAAATGGACAGTATTTAATGTATCATTACCAATAAGACAAAAAGAAAATGATTGAATAAAAAATCAATTAAATAATATAACAAATGCAAGAAAAAACAAGATGGAGGAAAATGACAAAAACAGAAAATTATAAATTGATAAACATGACATGAATTGAGTGGACTAACACAGGCAAGCAATTAAAAAGTAAAGAAGAAAAAGCATTGATAAAACATGTGAGAATAAAAAGATAATTCGTAATCAATTTTGGGAATGTAAGCAAGATAAAACAAGATAAAGAAAGACTTGAGACATCTAAAGTACTTTGTACAATTACACAACAGTAACAAGGCAACAAGAATGCCCAAGATTGACATGGAAGTACTAACTATCATAATAACAATGTGAATCAAGAAGAAAAGGCACTGGAGCCAGAGAAATGTAGCAAATGTAAAAATTATTTTACATTTCAAGGAATAGACTAGAAATAATTTTTTTAAATTTCTCAATTTGACTTTTCCACAAAATTTATTTAAAATCTGGGAAAAAGGAGGAACTAAGAAAACTACAGGACTGTTACATAGGTGTTAGTAATACATTTTATATGAAATTCTAGCAGACATAATTCCATGACTGACAGAATATTACTGGCTATGTATCACCAAGATCTTCTGAGATGAAAATCTGAAAGGATTGTGATTACCAATACCTCACAGAAATCATGAAGACATGGATTAAATACATTATGAAACATTCTTTATATTTTCTTATTATAGATATGTGTATGTATATACATATACATATATTACACATTATTTCATTTAATTTCTAGAGTTTCCCTATGTTATTATTATTATTATTATTATTTTAGAATTTTATTTCTTTGTCAGAGAGAGAGAGAACACAGGCAGGGGCAATAGCAGGCAGACGGAGAAACAGGCCCCTCACTGAGCAAGGAGCCCGTCGTGGGATTTGATCCCAGTGCTCTAGAATCATGATTTGAGCTGAAGGCAGGCACTTAACCAACTAAGCCATCCAGACATCCTTTCTTATGTTATTTTAAAATGAGGTAGTGAAGGAGGACCTGAGTGGCACAGTCTATTAAAGCAACCAATTATTGACTTGAGCTCAGGTCATGATCTCTGTCAGGGTCCTGAGATGGAGCCCTAGATTGGGCTCCTCCCTCAACAGGATTCTCTCTCTCTCCCTCTCAAATAAATAAGTAAAGTATTTTTTAAAATTTAAAAAAGTAAAATGATATCGGGAGCCTGCTTCTCCCTCTCCCTCTCCCACAGCTTGTGTTCCCTCTCTTGCTGTCTCTTTCTGTCAAATAAATAAAATCTTTAAAATTTTTTTTAAAAATTTTAAGAAAGTAAAATGATTTAGTGAAAGTTTTGGTAGTAGAGTTATCTGCTCAGGTAACATTATTGGTAAATGGCAGAGTAAGACTTGAAGTTAGATTAGCCTGGCTAATGATAATGCGTGTTTGTGTGTGTGCTTCCTTCTTTCACAGTTTGATATAGAGAAAAATGAAAGAAATGTGGTTACCTTTATAAAAAGTAAAATAAGTTAACAATTAAGTCACAGAAACACTAGGAACAGTGGCTCTCAATGTGAAATATTATATACATAATGGATTATGTTCTAAATGGTATTGTTTTAGAACAATATTTTATTTCCATATTGCTGAAATACCACAGATACAAACATATTCACATTCCCAATGTGCTTTAATAGGTAAAAGAAGTGAAGTGAAACTAATAAAGTGAAGACAATTTGTCCTCAGGATTGATGAGACACCTATAAATGAAATAAGACTTTTAAAAGCCATAATAAATAAATAAAAAACTTAAGCTCTTCTAGTAAACTGAAAAAATGGAATCATCAGCCTGTTTGTGATAATTGCGAAGTGCTCAAAAAAATCTTGCTATTTTTTTTTGTTTTGTTTTGTTTTTTAAGATTTTATTTATTTATTTGACAGTGAGAGGTCACAAGTAGGCAGAGAGGCAGGCAGTGAGAGAGGGGGAAGCAGGCTCCCCACTGAGCAGAGAGCCTGATGCAGGGCTCAATCCCAGGACCCTGAGATCATGACCTGAGCTGAAGGCAGAGGCTTAACCCACTGAGCCACCAGACGCCCCAAGAATCTTGCTATTGTTTTAATGCCTATTCAGATTAATTGGAATCTGAATATGATTTCTTTCACAATGGCTTTCAGTGGTTATAGGATACCCCAAACAAACAAGCAAAAACCTGGACTCAACTTTCCTCTTTTGCCTCCACCAACTTTTCCATAAATCACTTCTAATTTTCATTTCTACTAAATGAAGAAATTCTTCATTAAATATTCAACATTGAATTTTGATGGATATATACTCAAAAGTATGTAGACAATTTTCAGTTGGAAATATTTTCTGTTATGTTTGTTTGTTTTGTGAAATGCTGACTGTATTTCTAATGTTAATCATTTAACATATAGTACAACTAGTGTTTCCATATACACTGGGAAAACATGTGCAATTAGAGTCAAATAGACCACTATCCACCTCCTATTACCCAATCACATTAAATAAGCCACTTGAGTTTTCCATTTACTAGTTCCAGAACAATTAGATACCATTCAAGTGTTTTGAATATCATCTTGAACATCTGAATCAAAGTCCTTCCAATATATGAAAAACCATCTGTTATTCATTTCTGTTTCAGAAACTTTTTCTGGACACAGCATGGTATCTATTAGTCTTGAGAATTAGTATAGAAACACTTGGAGTCATAAGACCTAACCTTAGAAATTAAGAACCATCAAGCAATTTCAAATTCAGTTGATGTTATTAAGAGTAACACTATAGCCTCATCTCACCAGAAAGTCAATAACTTATTTCTATTACTGGTTCCAAACTACAGGAATATTTGTCTAACTTTTTAAATGTGACCTTTTTGAAGTAATGTATGTGACGTGGTGGGGTGGCACATGTAAATGTATAGAGGGATGGTTGGGTTCTCCAGGAAGGAGAAAGCTATGATGGGATAATGTATGCAAGAGATATATTAGGTGTGATGCCAAAGGAATTACCATTACCATCTCTACCCTGCATGATTTAAAAAAAAAAATAAACTTGTATATATTGTAATTAAATGGTATATTTGTACACCTAGGTTATCAGGGTGTTTTTTTTTTTTTTTAAAGATTTTATTTATTTATTTGACAGAGAGAAATCACAAGTAGATGGAGAGGCAGGCAGAGAGAGAGAGAGGGAAGCAGGCTCCCTGCTGAGTAGAGAGCCCGATGTGGGACTCGATCCCAGGACCCTGAGATCATGACCTGAGCCGAAGGCAGCGGCTTAACCCACTGAGCCACCCAGGCGCCCCAGGGTGTTTTTTTTTTTTTTTAAGGCTATCCATTTTTTAATATGTAAATGATACACATAACACCTTCTTCACTAAATATATCTCATTCCTAGGCAGTGTTTGGTGCCATTCCTTTCAATTCAACAAGAGAGAACAGATCTTACCTCTGGAAGGCCTCTGTTAAACACTCACACTCAAACACCTCTTCATAATGATGGAAGCTTTTCAGAGATTCGTCACTGGCTTCTTTCCACTGGCATGGATACGTTTAATCTGAACTGCAATATCTACTTGCTTTTTGTGTTTTTTACTGTTTACAAGGCACCCTGCAGGGAGCTTTATTTCATTTAATCTTCATATGTGAAAAGTAGCTAAAGACTATCACTAACCCTACTGCACAGTTAAGAAAACAAGAACTAATTATTTTCGGAATATAGAAAAGTAGTTACTGAAGACCAAAGATTTGAGACATTTCAGAGCTAATTCCAAAGTTCTTCCTACCACAACACCATTCCCTTCTGATTAGTGACTTTGCGCTTTGGCCAGCCCAGATAATTTAGCCTTGTGGGTGTGAGGAAAGAGACAAAGGGTTCTGTCTGAGAGAAGAGACCAGGGCCCACAAGAGCAAATATCCTTCAGATAAAGGACTATCTGAGATCATTCTTAGGGGTAGCAAGGAAGCAAAGTGGAGGAGAGCTGAAGGTATTGAGAAGTGGAAAAGGAAGACTACAAACTTGCCTAGGTACCGTGGACCTACCTATTACCGCATAAGCAATCCAATACATTTCACCAAGAAACTCTACAAATCTAATATTGCAATAAAGATAATGAAGGATTGAGTAGTCATAATACATGTCATTTTAAACTACACCAACTTATTTGATTCCTGAAATAAAATAGTGTTTTGACATTTAGTTTTAAAGCTAAGAAAATTGGAATTCAGAGAAGTTCACTGACTTCAGTAGAATGCCTCGCTACCAAGTTCCAGAGCTGAAAACAGAACCATCTTTTTATACCTATCCCCATTTAATCTTCTCTACATAAATCTCAGTGAACTATACTTGTCCTGTGTAGGACATTTTGGTCTTTTGAGTCTTAAAAACCACATTAAAAATAGAATTAAGGGCGCCTGGGTGGCTCAGTGGGTTAAGCCGCTGCCTTCGGCTCAGGTCATGATCTCAGGGTCCTGGGATCGAGTCCCGCATCTGGCTCTCTGCTCAGAGGGGAGCCTGCTTCCTCCTCTCTCTCTCTGCCTGCCTCTCTGCCTACTTGTGATCTCTCTCTGGCAAATAAATAAATAAAATCTTTAAAAAAAAATAGAATTAAGAATAATGTTTAAATAATATTATAATTCTTTTGAAACATGAAGTACTGAGTAAAAGCTAAGTAATCTTAATAGACTCATTTCATTTTTCATAATGATGCATAAGTAATTTTTTTCTACATATTTAGAATAAAAATGAACTGGCTTTAACTGAATTTTGGTATTTTGTCTTTCTAAGAGAATCTTAAAACATGTTATATGTTCAGTAATGACAAATTTTCATGTAGATTAAATTTTATCAATTATAGTACTAAACAAGCAATAAAAATAAGTTTGAGAAAATTAAATATAGTCATACTCAAGTAATTTGTATAAAGCCAAGTTTTAGGGGCGCCTGGGTGGCTCAGTGGGTTAAGCCGCTGCCTTCGGCTCAGGTCATGATCCCGGGGTCCTGGGATCGAGTCCCACATGGGGCTCTCTGCTCAGCGGGGGCCCTGCTTCCCTCTCTCTCTCTGCCTGCCTCTCTGTCTACTTGTGATCTCTGTCTGTCAAATAAACAAAATATTTAAAAAAAAAAAATAAAAAAAAATAAAAAAATAAATAAAAAAATAAAACCAAGTTTTAATGGCTTACCATTAATTCATTGGGTATATAATTATTAATAATGCTGTTAGAAAGAATTAGCAGGAGAAAGATCTTAGTGAGTAAATTATGATTTATTTATAATTTTTTTTTTTTTGCCAAGGCATCAGTGGGAACATATAAGCATTAACAGAAGGCCAGAGCAGTATTTTCCTACAAAAAATAGTGCTTATGGAATTTTTGGAATAATTACCTGAACTTCAAGAAATGTTGAAATCATAATATATTTCAAATGTAGAAAAATACCTTGATAAAATTTAATCTACACAATGTTAGTAAATTGTTCTGATAAAACAATATAAACAAATAGATGATTGACACTGTCAAGAGCTCAGCTGAACTGAGAAAGAGAACAGAGCCACTGGTGTTGGAATAGTCCATTCAAACAACAAACCAAAAAAAAAAATTTCAAGGCTTTAATTACTTACTGCTATAATTTAAGTAAGAGTATAAAGGTGGAAAAATTGTCAATCCCCCACATTTACCAAATGTTTTTATGTTAAAAAAAAAGAATTATAATAGGAGAAAAAGTAATTTGTGAGCTATTTTGTTCAATTGAAACAAACTCCTTAAACATTGTTATTCACTGTGTCTTTCACTTGGCCATTTATATAGGCAGAAACTTTGGCTTTGTTCCTTCTATATACATCAGGCTCTAGGTTAATTCTCCTATATGTAGTAAATAAATAAATAAATAAATAAATAAAGCTTAGCTCTTGCGTTTATCTTTTTCAGAATGTGAAATGTCCAATCTAATTATAATTGTGATCTAATCAACAATGCAGGTCCTGATAAACCTTCCTTATGTGTCAATACCACTTAAAACGACTTCATATTTTATGATTTTCATAGAAGCTTATTGTCTTTAATTTTCCAAAGATTCTGATTTATCAGCAATTCAGACAGCATTTCCTAATTCCACATCAGTGAAATTTGATATTAACATTTATATTTCTCCCTTGAAAAAAACTACTTTGGGGTCATTTAAAAGAAGACTAATTTGTTCTTGCAGTATCCTGCTAAGTTAATTGACATAATTTTTTTCTACCTACATCTTTTACAAGATAGATACATTCATATTTCAAGAAACTAAACTTACACAGTATCTGCTGTAATTCTTAAATCATGAAGAACAGAACTATTCATGCTGTTTTTTCCCCCTCCCCCAAAGAAGTGCAAATGTATATCCATTTGGCTCTGGATATACATACACTAATGAAAATGTATGTATTTTCTTCACAAATCAGATTTTCCATTATTTAAAGCAGTGTTGATTCCTAACAACTATTATTACATGATATTAGTTATTATGAGCCACAAGAATATAAAGTTAGATGTTAGAACATGTAGATTAGCTGTTTTTTATAACACATGTTCTAGTTATAGTTATAGAGATCTATTTTTAAATATCTTGATGTCTGACTTCCCAACTCCAGGAAAGACAAGGAAATCTGGTAAATCAAAGAATGATCTAGCAATTCTAATAAACTATCCATACTGAAATAAGATGTTTTTTCCTATTTGTCAGTTTATGACTGTAGCATCAAAAAATATCTTAAATTAGATTTTTTAAAGATTTTATTTATTTATTTGACAGACAAATGGAGAGCACAAGTAGGCAGAGTGGCTGGCAGAGAGAGAGAGAGAGAGAGAGAGAGAGAGAGAAGCCGGTTCCCTGCTGAGTAAGGAGCCTGATGCAGTTATTGATCGCAGGATTCTGGGATCATGACCTGAGCCCGAGGCAGCTGCTTAACTGAACGAGCAACACAGGTGCCCCTCAAATTAGGCTTTCAAGTAGTGATGAAACAAATGTCCATTATGACAGGATACCTGCCTACACAAAAGTTTAAATATCAAACAATTGCCACATGAATTTCTGTTTCCATAACTAACTTCTAATTTCTAATCTCAAGTCAAAACTATCTCCTAGACTCATGATGCATACTTGCATTTTCCCAGAAACTAAGAAGGAAACAAGAGATATTAAAAAAAAAGAAAGAAAGAAAGAAAAGAAAATGCCCTTAATTATAAAAACTTAAAATTTTGTTAGTTATTATGACAAAATCAGCTGGCATATCATTAGTTACTTTAGAATGTGAAAATTATATGATGTTTTTAGTCAATATAATAAAAATGTTCAACTTGGGGAAAGTAATTGATAAATTCAGAAAGTGGCTATGAATTTTTCTTATAAGATTAGTATTATTTCTGATAGGTTTCCTTATTGCTTCCTTGTCGTTTCCTTAATTTTCATCAACTTAACAAATATACCCAATTAAAAAAAATAAAAGCAGAGGAAAAGTACTTTATATCTTGTAGTTAGGAAAGAAATATCTTAACAAAACAACTATTAAAAAAAGAAGAGAAATAGAATCTATAGGTAAAGTACCAATCTTATATTTTAATGTTACCAACAGTTTGCTGAAATACAAAAATAAAAATTGAGAAAGAACATATGGTACATCAGAACTCTTCAAGAAAGTTAAAGATTCTGAAGATTAGAGACAGAAGCGGAGAATACTACTCGATTTATAATTGGCTAAAATATTGCTAAGAATTCTAACTCACATGAAATTCAGCATAGTTTGGGGAAAAAAAGAAAAGAAAAGAAAAGCCAACAACACTGCATCCAGACTTTTAACATATCTTTTCTATAAAACCTCCTTTCATATTTGTGTGAACTACACTTGGTCATTATCGTTCATGGTTTCACTTACAAAGAATTAAGCCAAAGGTAATGTAGAAAAACATAGTATGAAAAATTATCCTGAGCTGAATTTATTTATTTATTTTTTCTATGAAAGAAAGAGGGAGAGAGAGAGAGAGAGAGAGAGAGAAAGAGAGAGAAAGCATGAGCTGGGAGAGGTGAAATGGAGAGACAATTTTAACCAGACTCCATGCCCAAGAGGGAGCCTGATGCCGGGCTTGATCTCATGACTCTGAGATCATGACCTGAGTTGAAATCAAGGGTCATTTGCTTAACTAGCTGACTGAGCCACCCATGCAACACCTAAATTTATTCTTACTATATTGGTTGCAAAATAGTGATTTTTTGAACCACATCGTTCTGTGGCAATTATTAGTTGGCATTCTACTATAAAAAAGAGCTTTCCCTTCTCCCTGAATTTATTTGTTTGCTTGGTTTTTAGTGTTAATATGTGATTTATGAATTCTTTCATGCTTGTTGTGGCCTTTTTTTAATTCATTGACCAAATCTCTTCTCATTTATTTTCATACATCCTTGGGTAGTAGCAAACTACTCATTTAAAAAACTATGAAGTAGTAAATCCCTTAAAATATTTAGCATACAGTATATAAGAGAAAATATCATTCTTCTCAGTTATTTTTAATTTTATAAGAAAATACTCCCCATGTAACTTTAGTTGTATCTGGCCCCTTGACAGCACAGGGTTTAGGAATGCCAATGTCCTGTCAACTCAAAAATATGAATAAAATTTTTGATTCACCAAAAATTTACCTACTAATAGCCTACTGTTGACCTGAAGTTTTGTTGATAACAAAGTTAACCAACACTTTTATGCATTGCTACAACAAAGTAAGCTAGATAAAATAAAATGTTATTAAGAAAATCAAAAAGAGAAAATATATTCAAATGACAAAAGTTATCCCTTGATGCTGATAATGCTAAGTAAAAACAGTAAGGTTTTTCTTTCCTAGTCTGTATTTATGTGTCTTTTCTTCCATAAAATAAACACTGACTCTCAACAATATCAATGTATTTTCTCATTTTCTCAATCCTACAATACGCATGGCATAATTCCTGTTTATATATTTTTTTAAAGTAGGCTCCATGACCAACATGGGACTTGAACTCATGACCCTAAGATCAAGAATCAGAGGCTCTACAGACTGAGCCAGGCAGACACCCCTCCTATATCTATATTCTAAAATAATATAGAAGCAATGAAATTACAGTCATCATGAGTGCGCCTCACAGCTTGTTTTCTAAACAAGTATTATACTTATTTATGTTTTTATAAGTGCACTACCCAGGTCAAACCCTTGTTGTTCAAGGATCACCTGTATGTATGTGTGAGTGTGCATAAGTAGTATAAATAGTACACACATATATATATATATATATACACACATATATATATATACACACATATATATAGTACACACATATATATATATATATGTGTGTACTATATATATAATATATTATATATATATTATCTTCCTGTACATCTCTGCTCCTTGTAGTACTTGTTTAAATATATATATAATATATATATTATAATATATATATATTATCTTCCTGTACATCTCTGCTCCTTGTAGTACTTGTTTAAAATAATCATTATGTTTTAATCCATAACTGTCATTATTTATTTTGAAGATTTCCTTTTCCAGCTTTGGTAGGTGGGAAATTCGTCAAGTTGGTTCTTGTGTCATTTGCACATGACCCCTCATTTTTGAGTGATTGTGTAGTTTCTGGCTCAGTAAGATATTCTAGAATTCTCTGGTAATCAGCCATTAACCTAAGTACTCCTGCTTGGTGTTTATTGAGGAGCAGTATCTACAAGACAAGCTGTGAGGTATGCTCACTGGGAGTACTTCTGTTGCTACTATATTCTTTTGGAATATAGAAACAAACTAAACCATGTTGTGTTACAGGAATGAGCAAATGAACAAACACAGGTATTATTGGGAACCAGGAATCTTACTATGGAAGAAAAGACAAATACAGAACAGAACACAGAAAGAAAATAATTTTACTGTATTTGGTTGTAATTATTGCATAAAATGATAATTTTTTGTCATTTGAATGTATTCTATTTCTCTGAAGAAGACTTTAACTTTTGAACTCATTTTGGTTTTCTTTTTTTTTTTTCATTCATTTTGGTTTTCTTGACTAATGGACTCTTCTTTTCATTTCCATTCCCATTGGCATGAATGCAAATTTTTGCAAGTGTTTTTTAACAGAATACTATTTCCATAATATGTGTTAGAGTTGAGTAAAGTTTGTAGTCATTAAGGTTGGAAAACACTATGTTCTTTATCTCTTTTTTCAGGATAGATAATGCATAACAGAATTTTAAACTCCTAAGAAATCCATCAGCAAAGGAACCTGTCTAATCAGTTTTCTTAAACTATTTGATCACAGAATTCTTTTCCCCTTTTGAAAAGGGAAAATCTAATCAAATTAGTATTACACAGAATACATTTGGAGAATCTTCTTCTAGATCATTTCTACAGAAAGATGTTTCCCAGTTTGTTGATGGGGCCCTTAAGCAGCAGGGGCAAAGCTAGAGGAAACAGATTTTCACATGTGAAAACTGTACAGAAGAATTCTTTATTGCCTTGAGAAAGGAGACATCCAAGGATAAATTCTTCTGACGAGATGCAAAGGCAAATTTGGGCAGGCTGCTGGTGAGGATCTTCACTGCCTTCAGATTATAGCTTGTAGGTGATGGCTCAGTATGTATTAGGCAATCCAAGTCAGTGACTTAATGATCATTTATACAAGTCTCTTTTTAATACCAAATACAGGGAACAAATAAATTGTTGCCTCCTCAGTCTTCAAGAATTTGTCTTCCTTATGTAACAGCAATAATTCAAGCATAAGAAGACTTGGAATTACAGTATGCAAAATGTTACTATATGTGTGAGAGCTCCATTTACTACACATCTACCTCCATTGTCGAAAAATTTATGTCAGCCTTGAATGAACAAAGAGTAGTAGGAAATGTAGAAATTGAAGTTAGTTTATGTAATATAATTTTTGCTGAAGACTATGCTCATGATTATATTATACAAATTAAAACTCAGAGAAACTCTTTGCAGAGCCTACATAGATATATAATTTCTTTTGGTAGAAATGATGAGCCAGTTCAAGCCACTAATTCTTTTTCTTTTTTTTCTTAAGATTATTTATTTATTTACTTATTTATTTTTCAGAGAGAGAGAGAGAGCACACAAGCAGGAAGAGTGGCAGGCAGAGGTGGAGAGAGAAGCAGGCTCCCTGCGGAGCAAAGAGCCCAATGTGGGACTCAATCCCAGGACACTGGGATCATGACCTGAGGGGAAAGCAGCTGCTTAACCGACTGTGCCACCCAGGTGTCCCTTCAAGCCACTAACTCTTAAAACTGCATATTATTTTTAGTAAATGAGAGAATACACAATTTATATGATTTTCTTCTTTTACTCTTTTCCTCCTGGTTTTATATAAAGAAATTGGAAGCATGTAAAAGTAGCATAAATTGACTTTTCAAATTTCTCTCATGCCTTAATTAACACCAAAGCTCTAAAGTTATCTTAAATGAAATTCATCGACATATGTATTTTTGCATGATTTTTATACTACCTCTATTTAATATAGGTGACACTGTCTCTTCAGTTCAAAACCGATTTTTTTTTACTCACTCTACAAATATTCACTCAGCCCTATTTGCTGGATACAATTTTAGAGGTTGAAAATATAAAAGTGAAGAATGCATGGGTTCTGCCATCAAGTTGCTTACAGTTTAAAAAGAAGACAGGCATGCAATGAGATATATGAGTGAACAGCACAAGAGGAGCCCTAAAAGAAAAAATGAGTGAAAAAATATAATGAATAAAACTTTATGGGATGTAGGGAATAAATAGATCAATTATCTCTAATGTTTGTATACATTAATTCTTTTCTGAACTAATTTTCATCAAGAACTTCACCTTTAACCCCCAGGGTAAAATTCCACAAAGATAGGGGCAGAATGAGTTCTAACATTCAGGAAAAAACACTAATATGTGAATTAGAAAGTTTTGGAAACAGAAATATCATTTTATTTCCCTATGTTAAATTCAGCATGATGGCAAAGAGGATGTCTTCTTGGTAAAAGAAGAAAGGAGACTTAATCAGTATTGTGACTCAGCATGTAGCATCATTTTCACATTTATTCAGTCCTGGTTCAGAACAGCGTTGATAAGGCAGAAGATGCTATAGGCTCCCAACTCAGTTGTTATGGCAGTAAGAAGAAGTAGTTGAATTATCAGATTCTTAAAGATCTTTGAAGTTAACGATTGTATATATCTGGTTATAACAGAATAAGTAGGTACAGGGCAGATTGCAAAAGAGGCACCTCAGAGTGGAGGTGGGCCCAGCAGATCACCAAACCAAAGAAATACTGACAACCAGGTGAAAAGAAAAGTGTATGGACCTCTCATGGGGAAAGGCCATAAATGATGGGGAGGGTAGCAACAGAGTTGGGGAATGTTGTGTAAGAATGGGAAAGCTAACTGAGAACTTTTATCCAGTTCTTTCTCCATTCCCACCACGAATGGCAGGAACCTGTTTCTCCTTTCAGGTATTATTAAAAAATGCTTGCACTGATTTTCCATGTGGTAATACAGAAAAGCCAAACACCTACATCAAATCTCCTCTTCTTGATAGACTGCAAGCACACAATCAACCTGGTGAGAGCACTTTCTCTGGACAGGGTAACAGGTCTCTCTTTATTGCTTAGATGAAAGGTTCCTGGGCTAAGGGGAAAATAGTCCCCAAATCTGAATGAATTCACTTTGGTGTGACATTTGTGCGTAAAGTAGAAGGAAAGAGTGTTCATGTGGTTTGGGGTTTTCTGATAAAAATTTCACACTGTTCTAGTGTGTTGGTTTCCCCTAGGAATCTTCACAACTGAGCCTGTGTGAAGCAGTTCCCACCAGACATCCACTTTATCAGCTTTCCTATTTCTCTTGTGGCTGATTTTTTATTTATTTTTTTTCTTTCAAACTCTTATAGTTTAGACCATCATAGCTATGTGGTAAGTCAGATTTTCATTGCACCACTCTGAATGCCCCTGCTGGGAATGAGATGCTGCTTTCATTGTAGTCCATGAGCTGAACACTCTGGGGTGAATTTTTGCATTGGAAAGATAATGGGAGTCCATACAGCTCAACATTTCTATTTGCTAGAAGATGAACCTGAGGCTCAGGAGGATAAAGTGAAATTGCCTTCCCTACCACTGTGACCCTAGTGACTTGAAACTGCCACTATATCTTCTCTTCTTCACTATGCTACCTAGTTCGTGTTATCATTGCCTTTAGACTTGCCTTTTTCAGTCCAATCTCCACATTGATAAATGAGTGATCATTCAAAAATATATTCTTCACAATGATGTCATAAAATCCCTAAGGTTTACCATTGCCTTAAAGTAACCTCTAACTCCATTACAAGACTGTGACTCATCTGACCACTTTTGATTTTCTGCTTGAACTCTTCTCATCTCTCCTTCTCAAGGGCTATTCACTACCCATTACTGACCTCAACATGCTCTTGCGTGCCTCTGGACTTTGCAAATGCTATTCTTTTGCTCTAAATGGACTTCTACTTTTCCCTTAAATCTAGCTCCTACAGATTAGAGGTCAGAACTTGAATGCCACTAATAGCTCCTGCATACTGCCTTAGTTCCTTACATATACCAACCACTTTTCCAGATACCACTTAGCAACTATAATATGTATTGTAAATACTTTTAAAAATGTATGTTTATCCACTGGACTATGAACTCCATTGGGGTGGGGCTTTTATTCGTGCTTGTTAATTTCCATAAGCTCTGCAATAGTACAGTGTTTAGCACATTAAAGACTTGCCATAATTGCTTATAAAAGAAAGGCCATACTGGAATTGAATCTTTCTACTTTTCAGGCTAATGTACTTTTCACTACTCCATATTTTTTTAATCTCACTTGAATCACCTGTAATTCCACATGAGCTTATGTCCCAGCTTTATGTATAACCTTTCAGTCCACTGTAATTGCAGCTTAGAGGACTGCCTACTGTTCTCTAAAGAATCACCTCATTTGAAACTTTGTTCCTCTACTGCCTCTTCAATCTGGTGAAATCCTGTTAATAGATTACTACTTTAATGAACCCTTCCCTGAATCCCCAGGTTGACAATCTTATGAATCTACTATATTTTCATTGCACTTGGCACACACCTCCATGGTAGTGTTTCCTGTATGTATTTGGCACATACATCCAGGAAGACATTTCCTCTATTTTTATATGCCTGTCACCATAAGAACTTCAACATTCATGTATTTAGGATAGTGATTTACTTTTCAATGTTAATATTTATCACATGGTCTGATGCTAATTATATTCAACGAATACTTGTTGAATAAATAACAAAATGGGTATAATATTTTATCTGTTTTTTATCCCTTTATTTCTTACACATAAGAGAGGAGAAGCACCCACATAGTAGAAGGCAAGACACATACATTTAACATCGGAATACCCCAGGGTTTCAGTTTTACCATTTATGTGCTCAAGTTACCTAAGGACACTTATCTTACTTTTCTGAATTTCAATTTATGATTAATAAAATGATCTGAAAATCAATAATTTAATATATAAATAAAGTTCAAAATTAAGATATTTACAGAATCCATAGTGACCATTTTGAAAATAAATACAGTTTTTAACCAGTGACATGATATTCAGATGTTATTATTAAAAATATATGGATTAAAAATGAGATCTGATGGAGAAGCTAAGATGCTGACTTAGTAGGAGGACCCTAATCTTGCCTTGTCTCTCAAACACAGCTAGATAACTATCAAATCATTCTAAATACTCAAGAAATAGACCTGAGGACTGATAGAATACACTGCACAACTGGAGGGAGAGAAGAACTACATAGAGGAAGGTAGGAATTGTGGAGACATGGTTTGGGGGAGAAACAGATCATGGATGCTAAAGAGGAGAAGGAATCCTGGTCCTAGAGAAAAGCAAGAGAGAGAGCAGCACATGGCAATATGCACAAGGAGAACGCTTTCTTAAAACCATTGGGAAGATAGGAAAATAAGAGGGGCTGATTTTCATGAATTTTTGCAACCAGTAGGGCTCAAAGACTGGAGTTTTAGAGGTCCCTGGCTTGGCTGGGGTGGGGACCTGAGGAAGCTGCCCTGTTCTTGGAGAGAAGGCACACAAGCAAACAAGCAAACCTGGGCAGATAGTGAGATCTGAGAATTGCCTAAGGCACACATCTAGAGACTTTACTTTTTTTAGAGGGCATCTGTGAGAGGTAGCATTGCCTCTCTAGCGACAAAGGAGCCAGCAGACAGTGTTTCCTTCTCCTGCCCCTCAGTTTAGGCACAGAAACACCTACTGGGCACAGCTAACCTGGAAACTGCTTAGGTAGCTTGCTTTTCTCCAAAGTCCATGCCCCTGCACTCTGGTATGACTGCCCTTCTGGGTCAAACCTGCATTGGTCCTAACATGACAAGACATCCACCAGTGGACCAGTGCAAGTCCCCACCACACCAGATCCCGAATGTCTGAAGTTTTAAAAGTCTGCTGGCTTGGCTGGAAGGAGCCCAAAGTGCACAACACTGCTCCAGGCAGGCAAGCAACCTGGAGACAGAGATTGAAAGCAGTGATCTGACAAATATCTAGGATGCATGAGGGCAAATTATTTGCTCTTCTGAAAAGGCTTCCCTGAGAGCAGCAAGCACCGACTATCTTCTCCAGGGAAAAAGGAGCTGCTGGCACCATTTCTCTCCCCCACTCCTGGCATAAACCAAGTTCAGCAAATAACACAGAACCATCAGTGGTGGCCTAGCATCCTTACATCAAGTGCATCTCCCTTGTCCTATGCTAGTACTGCTTTACTTGGGCAAGTGTACCTAAGGACCAGCACAAAGGGCTCCATCTCCAGAAGATCAGCACAAATCCCCACCATATGGTGTATATGGTCTATACACCATAGAGTTCTGCAAAGCTTCAGTTCTAGTGGAAACCGCATCAAGTCTCATTTAATAAACAGACTAGGGGCTCTTGGGTGGCTCAGTCAGTTAAGTGTCTGCCTTTAACTTAGGCCATAAGCCCAGGGACCTGAGATCAAGCCCAGCATTGAGCTTCCTATTCAGTGAGGAGGCTGCTTCTCCCTCTCGGAATGCCTCTTCTCACACCTCTCACTTGTGCATGTGTGCACACTTGCTCTCTCTCTCTCTCTCTATATATATATATATATATATATCAATAAACAAAACAAAACAAAAAAATAAACAGACCAAAGCACAACTAGTTAAAACTCACCACACTCTGGCCAAGGCTGGGCAAGGTCCAAATATGATCCACGGCAAGTAAGGAGAACCTCAGCAGATGGCTGACCTGAGGGTTAGAGCAACCAATACACAGCAACAGAGTGCACACAGCACACATCAAAGACACTTCCTGAAACATCAGGCCCTGAGCATTATTATATGACCTCTTCTTCATAAAGCCATTACTCTCAGGAACAGAAAACATAATGGATTTTCTAACACATAGAATAAGACAGAGACCTAGACCAAACTACAAGATGAAGGAGTTCATCCCAAAATGAAGAACAAGAAAAGGCCATGGCCCGGGATCTTATTGATACAGGTATAAGAAATACGCCTTATGGAGAATTTAAATAAATAGTCATAAGGATACTTGTTGGGCTTGAGTAAAACATGGAAGACTTCAAAAAGGCCCTTACAACAGAGATAAAAGAACCAAAAAACAATCAGGGAGAAATGGAAAATGCAATAACCAAGATTTGAAACTGACTGGATGTAATGAACACAAGGTTGGAAGAAGCTTGGGAATGAATATGTGATATAGAAGATAGAATTATGGAAAATAATGAAGCTGAGCAAAAGAGAAAAAGCATGGATCATGAGAGTAGACTTGGAAACTCAGTGACTTCATGAAATATAATAACATTTGTATCACAGGAGTCCCAGAAGATGAAAGATAAAAGGGGACAGAATGTTTATTTGTGGAAATAATAGCTGAAAACTTCACTAATCTGTGGAAGGAAGCAGATATCCAAATCCAGAAGGAAAAGAGAACTCCTATCAAAATCAACAAAATCAGGCCGACACTACAACATATTTTAGATAAATTTGCAAAATATAGTGATAAAGAAAAAAAAATCCTAAAGGCAGCAAGACAATAGAAGTCCCTAACTTACAAGGTAAGACCCCTATGTTTAACAGCAGATATAACCACAGAAACTTGAAATGAGAGAGTGGTATAATATATTCAATGTGCTAAATAGGAAAGATTTGCAGCCAAGAATACTACCCAGCAAGACTGTCATTCAGAATAGGAGTAGAGATAAAGACTTTCCCATACAAATAAAAACTAAAGGACTTAATGACCATTGAACCAGCCCTGAAAGAAATATTAAAGGGGACTCTTTGAGTGGGAAAGAAAAATCAAAGTGACAAAAACTAGAAAGGACCAGAGAAAATCTCCAAAAACAATGACAAAACAAGTAATATAATGGCAGTAAGTACATACCTATCAGTAATTTCTCTGAATGTAAATGGACTAAATTCTCCAATCAAAAGACTTAGTGTGCCAGAATGGATTAAAAAAAAAAAAAAAAGAAAGGAAATAAGTTCCATCCTTATGCTGCCTATAAGAGACTCATTTTAGACATAAAATACCTACAGATTGAAAGTGAGGTAAAGGAGAATATTAACCATGCAAATGGACGTCAAAAAAAAAAGCTGAGGTAGCAATCCTTATATCAGACAAACTAGATTTTAAACCCAAGGCTGTAACAAGAGATGAAGAATGGTAGCATATCATAATAAAAGGGTCTATCCAACAAGAAGATCTGACAATTGTAAATACTTATGTCCCCAACTTGGGAGCATCTAAATGCATAAAAAATTAATGACAAACATAAAGGAACCATGAATAATACAACAGTAGTGGCAGACTTGAATACCCCCACTTACATCAATGGACAGATCATCTAAGCAGAGAATCAACAAGGAAACTATGGCTTTGATTGACACACTGGACCAGATGAACTTAACAGATATATTCAGAACATTTCATCATAAAGTAGCAGAGTACACATTCTTTACAAGTATACATGGGACATTCTCCAGAATAGGTTAAATACTAGGTCACAGATCAGGCCTCAACAAGTACAAAAAAATTGAGATCATACCATGCATCTTTTCTGATTACAACACTATGAAACTTGCAGTCATCACCAGAAAAAAATTGGAGAGACCACAAATAAACAGAAGTTAAAGAACATCCTGCTAAAGATGAATGGGTCAATCAGAAATTAAAGAAAAAATTAAAAACAAATACATGGAAACAAATGGAAATAAAACCACAATGGCCCAAAACCTTGGGATGCAGCAAAAGCAGTTCTAAGAAGGAAATACATATCAATACAGATCTACCTCAAGAGGCAAGAAAAGTCTCCAACACCTCTGTGGCTCAATGGGTTAAGCCTCTGCTCAGGTCATGATCCCAAGGTCCTGGGATACAGCCCTGCATTGCATGGGCTCTCTGCTCGGCAGGGGGCCTGCTTCCCCTTCTTTCTCTCTCTGCATGCTTCTGACTACGTGTGATTCCTCTCTCTGTCAAATAAATAAATAAAATCTTAAAAAAAAAAAAAGAAAGAAGAAAAATCTCAAATAAACAAGCTAACCTTACAACTAAAGGAGCTAAAAAAAGAACAACAAAAGAAACCTAAAGCCAGCCAAAGAAAGGAGATATAAAGATTAGAGCAGAAATAAGTGATAGGGAAATTGAAAAAAGAGCAAAACAGATCGATGAAACCAGGAACTGGTTCTTTGAAAAAAATCATAAAAATGAAAAATCCCTAGCAAGATTTATCAAAAAGAAAAGAGATAGACCCACATATACAGAATCACAAGTGAGTGTTATTTGCCACAGCACCTAGCCTCAGCAATCAGACAACGAAAAGAAATAAAAGGCATTCAAATCTGCAAAGAAGGAGTCAAACTTTCAGTATTTTCAGTGAGATGATACTCTATATAGAAAACCCAAAAAACTCCACCAAAAAATTGCAAGAACTGATATACAAATTCAGTAAAGTTGCAGAACACAAAATCAATTGCTTTTTTTTTTTTTTTTTTTTTTTGAGAGAAAAAGAGCACAAGTGGTGGTGGGGCAGTGTGGGGGAAGGAGCAGAAGGAGAGGGAGACAGAGAATCTTAGGTTCCATGGCCAGCATGGCCATGACACAGGGCTGGATCACATGACCCTGAGACCATGACCTGAGCCAAAATCAAGAGTCCCAGGCTTAACCAACTGAGCCACCCAGGGTACCTCCATTGTATTTCTACATACCAATAATGAAGCATTAGAAAGAGAAATTGGAAATTGATTCTATTTACAATTGCACCGAAATCCTTAAGATATGTAGGAATATACCTAACCAGAGAAGTAAAAGATTTGTATTCTAAAGACTCTAAAACACTCATGAAATAATTGAGGATGACACATAAAAAAATAGAAAAACATTCCATGCTCATGGATTAGAAGATCAAATGGTTAAAATATCTATACTCCCCAAAGCAATCTACACATTTAATGCAATCTCTATCAAAGTAATAGCAGCATTTTTCACAGAGCTTGAATCACCCTAAACTTTGTATGGGGCCACTTTGGAACTGAATAGCCAAAGCAACCTTGAAAAAGAAAACCAAAGCTGGAGGCATTACAAAGCTATAGTGCTCTGGACAGTATGGTACTGGCTCAGAAACAGACACATAGATCAATGGTACAGAATAGAAAACCCAGAAATGGACCCACAGCTATATGGTCAACTAAACTTTGACAAAGCAGGAAAGAATATCCGATGGAAAAAAAGAAAGTCACTTCAAGAAATGATTTGGGAAAGTCTAGACAGCAACATGTAAAAGAATGAAACTGGACTACTCTTATATGATACAAAAAAAAAAAAAATTCAAAATGATGAAGACCTAAATGTAAGACAGGAGCCCATCAAAATCCTAGAGCAGAGCACAGGCGGTAACCTCTTTGACCTTGGCTGCAGCAGCCTCTTGCAAGATGCATCTCTAAAGGCAAGGGAAACAAAAATAAACTATTGGGACTTCATCAAGATAAAAGGCTTTATGCATAGCAAAGGAAACAATCAACAAAATTAAAGGCAGCCTTTGGGATGGAAGGTGATATTTCCAATAATATATCTGATAAAGGGTTAGTATCCAATATCTAGAAAGAACTTATCAAACTCAGCACCCTCAAAACAATCTAGTTAAGAAATAGGCAGAAGAAATGAATAGACATTTTTCCAAAGAAGACATCCAGATGGCTAACAGACATGAAAAGATGCTCATCATCACTCATCATCAAGAAATACAAATCAAACTACGAGATACCACCCCACACCAGTTAGAATGGCTAAAATAAACAATACAGAAAATAACAGATGTTGGCAAGGATGCAGAGAAAGGGGAACCCTCTTACACTGTTGGTGGGAACGCAAAGTGGTACAGCCACTCTGGAAAATAGTATGGAGATTCCCCAAAGAGATAAAGATAGGCTTACTCTATGGAGCGCCTGGGTGGCTCAGTTGGTTGAACGCCTGCCTTCAGCTCAGGTCATGATCCTGGAGTGCTGGGATTGAGCCCTATGTCGGGCTCCCAGCTGGCTGGGAGTCTCCTTTTCCCTCTGCTCCCCATCCTTCTCATGTTCTCTCTCTCTCACTTGCTCTCTCAAATAAATTAATAAAATCTTTAAAAAATATATAAAAAAAATAGAGTCACCTTATGACCCAGCAAGTGTACTACTAGGTATTTATTCCAAAAAGTACAAGAATACTGATTTGAAGGGACACATGCACCCTGCTGTTTATAGCAGCATTATCATCACTGGCCAGATTATGGAAAGAATCCAAATGTCTATCAACTGATGAATGGTTAAAGAAGAGATAGTATATACACAATGAACTATTACTCGGACATTTTGATGTCTTTCTCTCAGCCATGTATCTACATGAGCATAGCACATAGTCTACCCTTAGAGCCTTCTTTTCTAAACTAATAATTCCCCATAAGCATTTCATATTTTTCCAAAATACGTTTAATAATTGAAATTAAACTAACATACTTAACAGTTACTTGTGTACTTTTATATTGTTTTAAAAAATTCACAGTTACAAATTATGTTACACTATTTTTTTGCCTAAAATTATTGTAACCTAAAAACAAAATTACAAAATGTATTTTTTTAGGTCAAATAATAAAAATATTTTAATTTACATAATAAGTTTTGCCAGAATGATTTCCAAAATGGCAATATAAATGCAAGAATGTTTTTAAGTGCAAACTTCCTGCATAATGTGTTCTTGTATTTTCCTGTATCTATGCTACTTTAAAAGATAAAAAAGTATTTTATTGTTTTCAATATAGATTTGTTTGCTTACTAGTGAAATTTGTATTTCCCATAATCAATGTATGTTCTTTTCTTTGAGTTATCTTTTAATAGATTTGTGAGAAAAATTAGTATAACTGATTATCATCATATTTATTGCAAAAAATTTTTCTAGTTTGTTCTTCATGTTGGCTTAGGATATCAAAATTTATTTTGAGTCCTTATATTATCAATTTTACATGTGCTTTTTCTGAATAACCTATGCAATTACCACAGTTATTATTCTTACTTTAGATATCAGGAATCTGATGCACAGATAAATAATCTGCAGTGGTAAGTTAGAATTCTCAGTAGGTAGTGTGGCTTCAAAATCTATACTATTCAGAAGTATATCATCCTGTCTCAAGATCCAAATTAAAAAGAAAAAAATGTGAGCACCTCGGTGGCTCAATTGGTTAAGTGTATGACTTTGGCTCAGGTCATGATCCCAGAGTCCGGGGATCGAGCCCCACATTGGACTCCCCGCTTGCTGGGAAGCCTGCTTCTCCCTCTCCTTCAGTTTCTCTCCTCACTCATTTTCTCTCTCTCTCATAAATAAATCTTTAAAAAAAGTTATTATTTTAAAAAATAGTTATTTCATCTTACAATTTGCTACTGGTCTTGAGATTAGTCAGAAAACTCTTAATTTTTTTTTTTTTTCTGAGTAGTAAACTATGTGGTTGCACCAGTTTGGATTGTTACATGTTGATATATATAACAAATATTTGAATTCCAAATTCTGAGCTTTATTAGTCCCAGATGTCCATATGAAATCACTAAGAATTCACATGACTGCAATCACTTAAAAGACTGTAGAAAAGCAATATTTTCATCAGATTTGGGGAATATGAAAAAAAAAAAAAACTCTTCTAAATTCACCATGCCCTCCAATTTCATATATGGATCTGGCTGTGGTAAAGTGAAACTGTGCTTGTTCAAAACGACCTGCTGAAATCTTGTTTGACTTTTATTTCCTCAGGAGTGGAATTCAAAAATATCAACTATGTATTTTTTGAAATATCATTATTCATAAATATTGGATTTCTTATTTCATAGAAATTCTCTGACTTCCCATGAGTTGCCTGAGAAATTATTTGCAATCTTGAGATAGCAAGTACTGTGTAAACATCACACAATTTGATTTAATAGATAATATAGTGGCAGAATAATTTATAATGCACATTAAATAAACAAGCAAGTGCATAAAATAAATCTTGCAGCTTGAATTTTTGTACATGAAACAAAGGCTATATAACTACATCAGTATAAAAGACACTACTTACAGCTTTCTAACTGAAAACGAAAAAAAGCACAAAATCCATCCTGATTACTGAAAATTCTGACCTTTGTTTTGAATAAAAAGGACAAACTGCGTTAAGCAATACAACGTGGAAAAGAATCTTTCGTGTTATTTTCCTTCATAGCATGATGAGATGGGCATTGTGTTCCATGACCAGGGGTAATGTCCACCACAAGAGATGTCAGAAGGAGATTTTGTTATGAAATTTCAACTCTAAAACCCTGGTTAGTGGGGTGCCTGGGTGGCAGAGTTAGTTGAGTGATTGACTCTTGGTTTTGGTACATGTCACAATCTCAGGATCCTGAGTTCAAGCTCTGGGTGGACTCTGTGTTCAGCAGGGAGTCTGCCTGAGATTCTTTTTGTCGCTCTTCCTCTCCCCGACTAAAATAAATAAATAAATATTTAAAGCCTTGATTAGCATATTCACAGATAAAGTCAATTGCTTAGATTGGCTAGCTTTAAGGAAAACCCACAGGAAAGAGTAAATATTATTCTCCACTAGTATCAATAATGTAATCCCTGAATGAATATTATTACCATGCATTACACTTGTTTTGTTATTGTATTTTAATATAAAACTGTACTGATTATTTTCTCTTATACAGTATATGGCACTGTGGTATACAATAACATCACATATAACATGTATTGAGCACTTAATATGTAACAAATTTAATTCTTACAGCAATCCTTAGTGATAAGTAGTGCTAGTATCTACTTGGAGAGAAATTAAGATATGCCCATAACACTTTTTGTTGATCCAAAAACATAATATTCAACTTTAAAACCTATAATTACTGCTGTATTTGTTTTCATCATTGCTATCACTCCACAATTAGTACTTGACACATATTAAAGACACATATGATAAATTTAAATACTAAGTCAGATTTATGCAGTGAGGAAATTTCAAAACCAAGGTCTAATTTCTTAATAAATATGAAGAATAAGAGGAGATAAAGGGTCTGTTAATGATGACATGTTTTATACAGTACAAAACAACATTTTATTATTATATATTATTGAAGTGACTCAAAGGGAAGAACCTGGAGTTTTATGTTCTTCCAATACTCAGGACAATAAACATTCTCATCAGGAAAAAACAAAACACTGCTTATTATAGTTACAACTCAAGACATAAACATATTCACTCACTGTCATATGCTCTGTTTTAATTAACAGAGTTCTGTTGGGGTTGCTAATCTTTGATAATTGAAAAGAAAATAGCAAACACATTTACACAGACAATTTGTCATGTTAACATGCAGACACCCAATCACAATTCAGTATGGGAATCAGGCAGGCAGGAAAAGGAAGTTGCTTGGGAGTTGATATGGCCAAGATTTGAGCAACTGACAAGAGAAGGGCCCAGAACACTGCACCCTGAGATATGGAATACATAAGCTTTGGTCTGATTCACACCCACTAAATATCTGAGGGCACTGGTCTGGCAGGGGGCACCTAACCATCATAGGCATTTCTAAGCATAAATGGGGGAGATCATGAGACTAAGTCTCACTGAGATTGTAGTGAATAGAGTCTTCTCAACCGTGGAAAAAATACTGATGACAATTTTAACAAGTTGTTATAGCTCCTGACAAGTTCAGGATGAAATGAGGGTATAATCAAAATGCTGTGGCAGAAATCTCTTCATGCAGATTTTGTACACTTGGCAGAGAGAGGGGACTGGGGAGCTATTCAGTTCAGGCCTGGGGCCTCACTTTAACCATTTTAGATAATGGGCTTGAGACAGAAAACAAAACGCTGACTCTATCCGTTGCATCCAAAGGCGTCTAATACGCTACCAGGATCATTGTTAGTTGCCTGGGGACAGAAAGGAACTACATAGGCATCTGTCAGGCTTCATTAATTGGGCAACTCAGCACAGGCATGAAGAGAAAGAGATCATAAAGCATTATGATTACATTTGTTATTGGTGAAATAGTGATCACTGAATCCCTAGGAAAGAATAAACTCTTAAATATGCAAGTGAAATCCACCAGTAAGAGAGGAGTGAGAATCTGATTATAATATCTATTCATTAAGTCAACAGATAATAACTGAGAATCGAAGTGTCAGACATGTTTCCAGGTGCTAGTGTTAAAACTATTAAAAAATACTACAAGCTTACACTCCAGAATTTCCCTTTCCCTTTCTACACACTAAAAAATAGCTTATTTTACAATCAAAAGTTTTGTATGTGTATATTGTTGTGGTAAGACCGAGAAACATTGAATTTTGATGAGTGTCTTTACTTGATTTCCTTGAAGGTTTTAAGATATTGTTCTCTAGATACATGATCAAATGCAAATTTTGTTAAGGATTTGTACAAAAATAGTATTCTAACTAACTGTGGTAAGTTGTCCTAAAAAAGCCTGAATACAGTTGAAGTTACTAAAATAGCAGAGTTGTTTTATTTAGACCTCAGTAGAGAATTTTAGTTCATCATGCGCTTCCATTCATAGGACTCTATCATCATCAATCTTTACAAGCCTTCTCTCATATGATATATTATATTTTATTTATTTCTTGCTTTTTATTTTATTTTATACCCATCCTCCCTGTAAATAGATTCTCATGTTCATATATCACCAGGAAATTGCATAGATCTTTTGAAAAACAGGCAATATTGTTGGGAATATATACATGTTTTAAATACGTCTTAAAATAGATAATAAAGTCTTAAGAATTATTCAGCCTTGAAAATGGTTTTCAGGGATACCTAGGTGGCTCATTTGGTTAAGCATCTACCTTTGGCTCAGGTCATGATCTCCCGGTCCTGGGATCAAGTCCCAGGTTGGGCTTACTGCTCAGCAGGGCATCTGCTTTTCTCTCTCTCTCTCCCCCTCTGCCCCCAACTCCTGCTCATTCTCTCTCTAAAATAAATAAATAAAATCTTAAAAAAGGTTTCATATACTGACTTACTTAATTCTTACAATGATTTTATTGTGTAAATACTATCCTTTTTTATTTTACTTACAGATAAGGAGATAACAGATAAGAGCTAATTTACAGATAAGAGCTAACAAGAGCAAGAGCTCACACAGCTAACAAGAAATTGTACCCAGATAATGTGGCTATTGAATCTGGAAGTTTTAACCTACCTTTATGTACACTGCTTCTATATGTGTTGCATTGTGATGTAGATCTATTTTCCATATCTTGATTTTCCACTTGACACTACATTTATAAGATCTGTCCCCAAGAGTGTAAAAATGCTCTTCATTGTTTCCAACAACTACTGCTGCATACCATTCTATAATACATACTAACTACATTTTATGTAACTTTTCCTTGTTAGAGACACCTGGATTATTTCCAACTCTGCTTCTACAAACAGTAATGCAGTAAACATTCTACAGAATTCTCTTTTGAGGCTTGATTGTATAGTTTGGATGTGGAGTGGAATTGCTGGGTCATTCTATACATGCATGTTAAATTTTACTACATCCTATTAAAGTACTCTCCAAAATAGTTATACCAGTTTTCATTCCAAGAGGAACACAGCCAGATCACTATCTTGTTATCTACTATAGAACCCTTGATATTTATCATAGGGTTTGCCAGTTTGCCAGTCTGATTAAAGGTATATCCCTATGGTCTTGCCATTTCTCTTTGCCAGAGGAGTTAATTATCTTTTCATATAGCTTTAGCCATTGGGGTTTTGTTCTGTAAATTAATCCTGTTCTTTGTCCATTTTTTCTAATGTATTGAACTATGGTTTCTTGTTGATTTGAAGTAGTTTCTTGGATATATTTTATATTAATGTAGAAATCTTTTAAAGACTTTTGAAGTCCTTTTTTTTTTTTTTTAAACTAGCAGTTTTGGCATTAACAATCACAAATCACTGATGTCCTTAGTGGAACTAAGAAATTCAGTGATAATCACAGATTATCATGACTGAAACAAAAAGAATAACGACAAGGACAGCAAATCCACAACACAGTGTTAGTGAAAATGTACTAACATACTGCATCCGAAGGTTTACTAAGCATAACAACCCAGAGAAATAGGTGTTGTTAGCCCCATTTTTATGATGATTAAACTGAAACTTGGAACAGTTATTTATCCATGGGATTGGTAATCGAAGGCCAGTAGGACTTGGGCAAAGTTAGAAGCAGTGGCTCCCCATCTTCACTTTTATCAACAGAACAAGTGATTCTGAGGAATTAGTTCTTTACTAACACTTTAGAAAGACTGTGTTTCTGAATCCTGGATCTGTCAGATTTTGTGACTGTGGTTTTATATGCAGAGGAAGAAAAAATGGTTGAACCATAAGTAAGGAAGAAATCCAGAACTGTTTGCCGATTGTCGTCTGCTCTCTCTAAAGCTATAAATGCCCAAGTAGCTCTTAGTCCACCCATAAAGAGAAAGGTACTTTGGTAAAATATAATTGCAAGCAAAATCTTCTGTTAATCCGGAAAACCTGTCCACAAATATAGTAGAGAAAGAAAACAGTTTATTACTGAATGAGCATTCAATCAGAATGTGATATGCTTGAGAGACAGTCTGCTCAGATTGCAAAGATAAAAAAGGAAAGTTATCTTTTCATATAGTCAAGCAGATATAACCTATCACATATGTGTTTTCAATGTCAACAATAACTAATCTTCTAGTAAAAGGACTTGACCGCATCAAGAACACACTTAGTGTGATAATGTGTGATCACCTGGTGATTAGGGTGACCATCTATGTTAGTTAATTGGCTTTACTCAAAGGAAAAATAAACTTTCCATATCCCGGTAACAGAAGACAGTTTTGTAATTTGAAGCCAGCTGAAATTAATCTCCTGTCCTCCCACAGAAACTGCGAGACCTGAATCCTATCTTTCTTGGATGTTTACATTCCCAGGTCCTTGAGAAAGCAATCCCTGTGCATTCATACAGCTAACAAAACTCTTCCTTAACTTTTAAAATGATTTACATACATTCATGAGAGAGAAATAATTTACAATTACAAATTTTCTTAAGCAAGGGGTCAAAAAAAAAAAAGAAAAAAGGCAGTAGAGGGGGAGGGAAATCTTTTCCCTCATTTTTAACAAAGAGAGAATAAGTCCTCTTATTTTTAATTTGTATTGAATTTGTATTGCTTTTATAGGTGCTAATGTATTCTGCAGTTAATACTTGTGGATACTATAGTGTCTGATGTCTTTTGTCCCATGGTAATTTTAGGTTAACAACAGGCTTGTAGGGTAAAATAAAGCATAAGCTTTGATAAAGTGTTTTGAATGTATTAAAACAATTAGTTCCCACTTCAACCTAGGAGAGCAATACTATTACTGTTCCCTTTTATAGATGAGCAAGAGCAAGTAGAGGCACAGAACTGAATTAATAACTCCAGGTAGCCTGGCTCTGAAGTCTAGATAATTAGCCACTCTTCATACCCTAGAATCTCTTTCACCTATATTTATCTCTCTCCCTACTCCTTTATATCTTATTCCTTTCTTTAAGACCATTTTGGTGATGTTTTAATTCTGCAAAACACTAATGGTTTCCTTTTAGACACACATAAGCTTAATTTTCCAAAGGAACCAGACTACTACTCTGACAGCAAATGACTGTTAGTTATTTTGAGTATTTGGAATTTATGCCTCATTAATTCCTGCTCAATAAAACAGAAATGTATAATGCCTTAAGACAAAGGACACAAAATCAAAAAGCACTTGACTCATAGTCTTTGTTTCTTTTCATCGAAAAGTATAGAGGATGGCTTGTAGATTACCTGGGTGGCTCAGTCAGTTAAACATCTGACTCCTGATTTCAACTCAATGATAGGGTTCTGGGATCAACCTTAGGTGATCAACCTTAGTGTGGAGCCTGCTTAAGATTCTTTCCGCCCTCCTCTGCCCTTCCCCATTTGTGTGTTCATGTGTGCACTCTATCTCTCTCAAAAAATCTGAAATAGTCTATTACATTTCTATTAAAGTGATTGTTTTTTGGTATAAGACGGTCATGTCTATGAATATATAAATACCAAAGCAAAAATCTTGCCTGACAAAAATATGTTACCTTATTAAATCTCTCAGATAACGTAAGTATAAGTATTGGGCTAAACACAGAATAGTTGAGGAGGATAAGGTCTTGGCCTTCTGACATTTACACCCTAATGGGCAAGGTAGATCCATTAAGCAGTGTAACCATTACAAAACCTCTTTTGCATTCATTATCTCATTTGATCTTCATTGTAACTAGTGCTGGAGGCCTTATTTTAATTTTCACTTTGCAGGTAAAGGAATTGAGGCTCAGAAAGGTTAATTGATTTGTTCAAATTTACACTCTAAATGAGAGGGTGAAACCCGAACATTTTCCTAAATCTTATGCTCATTCTACTCCTCAACAGTTGCTTAATTTTCTAAATACTGCCCTTTAAAATATAAAACCAAGATTTCTAAAATTAACCGTTAAATCAATATTTTATTAAACAATATTTTGATTTGTTTCTAAAATTTAGCTTGGAGAATGTAGTGGACAGCTCTTGTTTTGTACTACACAACATTCATTTTACCCATATTCTGGTAGCTGCATTCTGCTTTTCATCAGGGCAAAATCCCTAGCTACTCCATGACCTTAGGGTTTGCAGCAAACACTGTTGCTCCAATCCTTTTGAGTTTCTTTGTGTCCCTGCCCAGGTTCCATGTGCATTTGCTTCCAGTGGCCTGAGTATAAGACTTCTCTTCAGAGGACTGCCCTTAGAACCCTGGACAGCTCCATGTGCGTGAACACACTCCCACTCACCCTCACACCCAGCTCTGACCTCACACACAGGAGGTCTGGAGCTTATGTTTACTTGTGACCAGGAACTGAAAAGTGTAGGAGTAAATTGCAAGAAAGATTAAAGACGTATCTTTGTGGATAGTGCCTGAAACACACTCTGTCTGGACTCTGTCTGAAATCACACCCTTGCTTTGTTTCCTTCCTATCCCCATCCTCCTTTCTGGTTTCTCATAGTATTGCCTTAGTTGCCTACAGAGGGATCATTGATTTCAGGGTCAGCTTCTAGAAAATCATATGACCTAGCCCTAAGACAATTGGTGACTCACATTCTCCTGTTATACATTTGTGTTTAAGGTTGGTATCCAGTTTAAATCAATGAGATACAATAAGATTTTCATGGTAACTGTATTGGAAAGAACATCCTCTTCTTAAGGGAATTGAAGCTGAAAGAATATAAAGCTTTGACCTCCTACAGCTAGTTTTTCTAAGCCTGTTAGAGAGCACAGACATGGCATGAAGAGTCAAGTTAAGCCAAGTGGTGAGGAGAAAACAGATGCTTAAGAATGTCATTTATGCCAGTACATCAAGCTGTGCCTGAAGGCAGCCCTACCTCTGGACTTCTCAGTTACATGATCCAAAAAATTTCTTTTTTTGTTTCTGCCAGATTGGCACAAATTCTCTGAAGAATAAAGAACTACTTGTTTTCTTAAGGGAGAGATTCTAAATGCTCTTTACTTTTTTTTTTAAGTTTTTATTTAAACCGCTCCTTCTTATAGAGAAAACTGAGATACATTTTTTCAATTGTGATAAAGGAGTGTTGACTCCTCTTTTTCTCAGCAATAAAATAATAGAAATCTCGAAACCATTCTGTGTACTCAAATTTTAGATCCACACATATTTAAAGGTAGAGAACAAGTCACTGCCTTATTTAGCTATTAGTACAAATGTTTTCCAGCAAAATAAAACACTGCCTCTGAATTTTTTTTTTTTTTTTTTGCTAATAAAAATCCCATCTTTGGCAGTAAAACCAGTTCTAAAGTTAATGCAGCACAAATGACTTTAACAATTTTTCACTAAATTAACCCAAAGCTTTATATACAGTGTTTTAAGAACTGTACTATCAATTATTATTTTAAAATGTTGAGAGATAAGGGTGGTGGTATGAATAATTCTAAAAGTATTATATCCACACCAAAAAGAAATAATGACATTGTTATTATTATTTATTACTATTACTATTACTATTATTACTAATTATAAGCAATACATAACTGAGAGTATAGGTTCTGGAGTGATATGTGTTCTGTAATGGTATAAAAATTCTGACAGAGTCTAGCTATCTACTTTTCAGTTTTGGGGAAGCATAACTACTCTGAGATTGAATAACCTTAACTGTAAAATGGGAATTATGATGGTATTTATGTATTTAAATTTTCTGAAGGATAAGGAGATAACGTATGTCCAAATTCTTAGCACAATGTTGGCCATATAGTAAAAATTTTAAATTAGCAATTGTCACTGTTTCCAGGGGGAAAATAATTTATTCACATTTATTTCTACATAGTTTTTAATAAAAAATACTTTTCTACCACAAAAATAATTCTCATTCTTAGTAAAAGACTCACATAGCTAAAAGTAAAATATGTTACTTCATCCCATATCTCTGGAGAGGTTCTTCTTGCCATATGTACAGTGGTCAAATTAAAAGAAACTGTCTGATAGGCTTTTAGGAGGTATGTAAGAAGTGTTTATTGAATTAATGAATGCCTCTTCAACACGAAGTTGTGATTTGTAACATCAAAAATGTGTGAAAATTCAATTTTAGCCAATCAGCTATTTGTTCTTTTTATATGACACATGTGAATAATAAACTTTTAATGAATGTTTTAGTTTCTTTTACATTATTGACCAATATATGCAATTATTAATAATAAAATATGGGCAAAAATCATAACTAACCATTGCAGTGTTTCAAAGCTTTGAAAATTGTGAGTTTTGAGGGTTGCTGGAGGTGGTGGGATGTGGTATCTGGGTGATGGAGATAGAAGGGTATGTATTGTAATGAGCACTGGTATTATATAAGACTGATGAATAACAGACCTGTATCTCTGAAACAAATAATGTATTGTATGTTAATTAATTGAATTTAAATTAAAAAAATCTTTAAAAAATTATGAAAGTTTTAAATATATTAGCCCATTTAACTCAAAATATCCATTTGAGAGGTAGTATTATTCCCACATCATAAATTAATAAACTGAGGCTTATAGAAATAAAATAAATTGAATTGAGTTATGAAGTTGAGATACTGAGTCTGCCACTTGACTCTAAATCTCATTTTTTCAGAAATATTTCACCATTTTGAGTTACTCATGGGATCTATGATAAAAGCTGTTGAAGGAAAATTTGGTGATTAAACTTTTGATGAGCAAGTGCAGGAGGGATCTCTGCATAATCTAAATCCAACCCAAACCTAATATATAGCATATCTAGGGTAGAGCAAAAGACAATGCCTTTATTTTCAGGGAGTATGGTAAAAAGTGTTCTCACCTTCATAGTGCTCTCCTAGGAGGCATTCACCAGATTGGTATAAATTAGGACGAATCCTGCCAGTTATTTTAGCTGAGAAAATTTAATAGAAGAAATGGTAACCAGGAATTGGTCTTTAAAAATAAAAATTGGGGCACCTGGGTGGCTCAGTCAGTTAAGTGTCTGCCTTCAGCTCAGGTCACGATTCCTGGGTCCTGGGATCAAGTCCCATATTGTGTTCCCTGCTCACTGGAGAGTCTTCTTCTTCCCTGGCGCCTCCAAATTGTGTGCTCTCGCTCTCTCTCTCTTTCTTTCTTGCAAAAATAAATTTTAGAAAATCTTAAAAAAGATAAAAAAATTATAAAATTGTTAAAAGTGGAAATGGAACACTATGGCAGTGGTTATCAAATTATGGTCCTAGGGATGACTAAGACCATTTCAGGAGGTCCGTGAGATGTAAATATATATATAATACTAAGGCATGATTTGCTTTTTTTCACTCTCACTCTTGTCCCCATGAGTGAAGTTTTTCTGAAGACTATGTAATGTAATGACATCATCACTGATGATTAACAAAATATGTGTTGTGTGTTGTTTTCCAGAATTGCTAGTTTGGAAATGTACAGATTTAAATATTATCTGGGCGCCTGGGTGGCTCAGTGGGTTAAGCCGCTGCCTTCGGCTCAGGTCATGATCTTAGGGTCCTGGGATCGAGTCCCGCATCGGGCTATCTGCTCAGCAGGGAGCCTGCTTCCTCCTCTCTCTCTGCCTGCCTCTCTGCCTACTTGTAATCTCTCTCTGTCAAATAAATAAATAAAATCTTTAAAAATATTTAAATATTATCTGTTTGTTCTTTATTGTATTCTGTCTAGGACACCTATGATCATACCTGCTATAATCTCTCTAACATCCTTATCGCCCAATAAATTGTTATTTTGAAATCCAAAAAATTCCTTATTCATATATGTAAGTAGCAATGAAGTACACTTTCTTACTTTGTTTTGCAATTTTTAAAATTTTTTTCCAAAATACTTCCATGAATTTTCAAATTTCATATGTATCTGTTATTATTTTAGATTTTATAATATTTTACATAATTAAATTTTTAAAGATTTTCTTTTTGTTATAATTAAGAATGAATCATTGATTTATAAAAGGAGTTTAGAAGACTTGCTTTCTCAACATACAGTGTACCTTACTTTTAACTATAGCAAACAAAATATTGGTACAGAGGGGAGGTGGGGGATGGGTTAAGTGGGTGGTGGGGATTAAGGAGAACACTTGAGATGAGCACAGGGTGTTTATGGAAGTGTTGAATCACTGATAATACACTTTACCTGAAACTGATATTATACTGTATGTTAATTAACTGGAATTTAAATAAAAACTTAAAAGAAATTTTATACCAGGAAAGTTGACTTTAGAACAAAATATACTCCAATGATAAAGATAGCACATAGTAATAAAAGAGTCAATTCATCAAGAAGACAAAATAATTTTAATATAAATGCATCAAATAACAGAGTTTGAAGTATACAAGGCAAAAATTGAAAGACAAATAATTTCACAGTTATAGTTGGAGATTTCTTTGTTTTTTTGTTTTTTTAAGAATTTATTTATTTGACAGAGAGAGAGATAACAAGTAGGCCATGAGTAGGCCAACAGTAGGGCAGAGGCCATGCGGTTGGGCCTGGCCATGTACAGGTGGCCAATACAATTCTAACACACAGAGAAAACTGCACAGTGTTGCTAGGTGACCAATTGAATTACAATTTCACCTTGGTTAGGATTGGTGCCCAAAAGGCTCCCAAAGGGCAGGGCCCATACTTTTTGGTAGCTAGGGAGACAGTATGCAACCCCCCACTGATGGGATGTCTCCACCTGGCCTGACCCATCCTTGTATTTGTGCTTTGTTACCTGAGGCTGGTTTCTGGGACTTGTTTTTAACTAAGTCCCCTGGGAGGAGGGGAACAGGGACAGTTTAAGGGTTAAACAACAAGGTTATTGTTTAACCTCAATGGAAGCCTCTGGCTAAAATATAAAAATATAAAATAGGTCCTTACAATGTACATTTGTAAAAACCTCTCAAACTATTTAAAAGAAGTGGACTGTTGTGATACATACACAGACATGCATAACTAAACCTGACTTTAAACAAAATTTTTAAGATAAAAGAACTAAGTAGCAAGTTACTTCTATTCAAGAGTCTCGCTCTTTTTCTGTAAAGATAATAAAAATATGTAACTTTGATCAGTGTGATGGCTCTGGCCCTCGATAAGCATGAAGTCAACATTAGCTACTTTTCTTGTTATTATTTTCCTAAAAGATATATATATTACAAGTCTTATAAACGTATACATCTTTTAACTGACACATCAAAAAAGAAAGAAAATTGGTTAACTTTTTTTTCCTCTACATAATGGAAATAAATAAAATCTACTGGTTTAACAAGAATGTTCAAAGTCTAGTGTTTACTTCTTTGTCTTTAAAAAATTATCTATCTAAATTATATATATAACAATTATCTATCTAAATTATATATATAACATATATATATATAACAAAACATATATTGTTTTTCCTTTCTGTTTTGATATAGTCTATACAATGGAATATTTTTAAAGCACTTAGCATGAATGTATGGAAGAATATTCAGACTTGTCAATATGTACCTTATATATTTTAAATCAAAGAATCAACTTAAAATTGTATTTATAGTAAGGTCTCATGTTTGTAAAAATGAATAATATATATGAGTAGAAAAGTATATCTGGAAAGAGAAACTCCAAAATTTTAATATTGGCCAATTCTGGGTTGCAAGATACTAGTATATTTCAACTTTTATCTTAATAATATTGTTGGGCACCTTGGATGCACAGTCAGTTAAGCCTCCAACTCTTGGTGTCAGCTCAGGCCCTGATCTCAGGGCTGTGAGATTGACCCCTGTGTCAGGCTCTGCAGAGTCTGCTTGGAATTCTCTCTCCTTCTCCTGCTCCCTCTTTTACTGTCGCTCCCTCTCATGCTTTCTGTCTCTCTCAAAATAAATAAATAAATATTTAAAAAATCATATTGTCTCTTTTTCATACCATTACTATGTTTTACTTTTCAAATAAAAAACAAAATTTTGTTTTATTAAACAATCAAACAAACATGGCTAGGGTTGCACATGCTCATCTTAGCTAGAAAACATGTATAAGCAAGCAGAAATTTGTTACATTTCCCTAATTGCTGTCATTCATTGTCTGTATATGGAAGATTTTCTGAAAACCATCTATCTCTCAGAGTGTAAGTATGGGTTAAAAAGAACACTTTCCCAAACATTCCAGAGCAGCCTAGGTCAGAAACCACGGTTTAAAGCCATGCCTCCAGAAAGACACAAGTTTAAATAATTTAGAATCCACAACTCTCTCTTTTTCAGTACATAGTTTAGAAAGAGTATATGGACCATTTCTCTAAAGGGAGAAATAAATAAAATCTCTCTCTTTAACAAGAGTTTCAAAATCTTCTGTTCAGTTTCTTAGATTTCTTTGTTGTTTTATTTGTTTAATTTACCTCTTCTAGTTCTAGTTCTAAAAATTCAGAGTAGAGAGAACATTAAAGGTGAGGCATATAGCAAAATGACTACAAGTAACTTAAGAGCTTTGGTCTTTGATACAGAAGACCTGAGTCTAGGGATGCCTAGGTGGCTCACTGGGTTAACCCTCTGCCTTTGGCTTGGGTCATGCTCTCAGGGTCCTGGGATTGAGCCCTGCATTGGGCTCTCCGCTCACCAGAGAGCCTGCTTCCCACTACCTACCCCCCCCCACCTCCCTCTCTGTCTACTTGTAATCTCTGTCAAAAAAATAAATAAAATCTAAAAAAAAAAAAAGAAGAAGAAGAAGAAGACCTGGGTCTAGTTGAATCTGAACTTGGGAAGCTACTATGTCTTCAAAAGACACTTAATTGCCTTATATAATAATTGACTTTAGAATTAAGTGAATGCCAAGGTCTCTTTAGTTCCTAAAATTACATTTTATACATTTTTGGTTAAATGCCAATGGTTAAAAAGAAATATTCTCCAGCACCAGTGAGATGAATATGTCAAAACCTCAACTGGAGGAAATTGAGAGGCATTAAAATAGGGTTGCAGAAGATTCAAGGGCCAGTGTTGATACTCAACACTGGTTACAGGAACAATAAGAAAACAAAGCACATTCTGCCCAGTGGCTTTCCATAGTTCATAATCCATTATGTTAAGGAGCTTGAAGTACATCTGATGTGCAACAGATCTCCCTGTGCAGAGATTGCTCACAATGTCTCCTCCAAGAACTGCAAAGCCATTGTGGAAAGAGCAGCCGCTATCGGAGTCAACAATCCCAAAGCCAGGCTGCGCAGTGAAGAAAATGAATATGTGACAGACAGCTTATGTGCATGTCATATTTTGTTAATAAAACCATAAAACTATAAAAATATAGAAATACAAAAATATGAAAAATATCAATATAGATTAATGTGTTAACTTTCATGTCCGCCAAGAGCACATAAACAACGTTTTCTCATGAGCAGTACCCCATAGCTTGACAGTAACTTTCCTAAGTGATCTGCTGCTGCTCTCTCTACTGACAGCAATAATTTATATTTATCTGGAGGTTGTTTAAGATATCAGCTCAACTTAAAGGAAAAAACAGCATAACTTACATTTACTTCAAGTATTTATAAACTTGTTTTGGCCCTTTCTAACTTTGTAGAGTAGCCTAAATAAGAGTTACAAAATTTAAATAAGAGATTAAAAAATAGAGATGAAAGAAGGAAGCAATATAGGAGAAAAGAAGAGAAAAGAAGAGATGAAAATGAAAGAAAGAGAAATGTAGGTATCCTTAATTCCCATTAGGAATATTTAAATTATGGATGTCTTACTTTAGGCTCTCTTAAAGCAACAAAACCTGAAGTGAAAACGTAAATGCTGACATTTTATGGGTGAGTGAAATTCCAGGAAAACTGGAGTGAGGTAAAATGAGGTGAGGACGGTGGAAGACCTCACATGAGAGGATGTATTTTTGAGCTGGTTATATAGCCAGAAATAAGCATAGCAAGTCACTCCACGTGAGGGACATTTGAGACAATTACTGTGTGCTGAGTTCCTGTTTCCTACCTTCCACTGGTCAGGTTCACTCCGTAAAAGTTTTTGACACTCAGAGCTCTAGGTTTTGTCATCCAGTGTTACTGGGCAACTTTTGGAGAAGACCATCTCAAAGCCGGTCTCTATGGTATTCATTGGAGAACACATGGTAGAAAGCAAAAGGTATAGCTAAAGATATTTTTTAAAAAATGATATTCTAAAGATGAATTTCAACCAGACAAAGGGCTTTGGCAATGGTTGTCTTTAAAAAAAAAGTCAAAAAAGAAAACAACCAGCAACTGTCTCTCTTAAATTGATTTTGATATAATTACAGGACTGGAACATTAGTTCTTGGAACTGTCAAACGTGTGTCTTTTAAAGAATTGAGCCTTACTTGAGAGAGAAAAGAAGCCATCAAAACTCTGCTGAGCCGTGTTAATGGATGACTGGTTTTTCCTTGTGTAACTGCAATGAAAGATAAACCATGAACCATAAATCTGCGTTTCATTTTCCTTTAATCTGTATTCAACTTTAGTTCACTGACATCCAAAAGATTTCTTGTCATTAAAAGCCTGCACATTACCTAGTAAATTCAGAAGAAATTCCTTGTGAAGAAGAAAAAAAAAAAGGAGGATATTTCAATAGATCGACTGCTTATTGATTTTAAAATATTATTTTGGTAGCACATAGGAAGTACTTTAAGATTGCTTCAAATTGTGAATTTTTATTTATAACAGAATCCAGATATTCAAATGTTTCCTAAAAATGAACTGAACTTATTATATAATTTTGCCCACAAATTTTGCAGCTGAGACTGCAATTCTTTTTTTTTTTTTTTTTTAAAGATTTTATTTATTTATTTGAGAGAGAGAATGAGAGGGGAGAGGTCAGAGGGAGGAGCAGACTCCCTGTTGAGCAGGGAGCCAGATGCAGGACTCAAACATGGTTGGAGGTTAGGATCATGACCTGAGTCTAAGGCAGTTGCTTAACAAACTGAGTCACCCAGGCACCTCTGGGACTGGAATTCTTATTTCAGTATACATTCCCCTCCCCCCATTTTTTTTTTTTTAAGTAAGAGCACCCCCTTTAAAAAAAAAGACTTTATTTATTTGAGAGAGAGAACGAGAGAGAGTATGAGCAGGGGATAGGGGAAGAAGGAGAGGGAGAAGTAGACTCCCTGCTGCGCAGGGAACCCCTTCTCCCCCTGCCCAGGAGGTGAGGCTCAATCCCAGATTCTAGGATCACAACCCTAGCATAAGACAGATGCTTAACCAACTCAGCCACCTAGATGCCCAAGTAAGAGAACCCTTAAACATTAGCAAGATACATGGGTATCAGAATAAAGACCGTATTCCATGGTCTTCCTCCCAGGTAGGTATAGCCACCTCAATAAGCTTGGTTCATGACTTGTGAATATAGGTATGTGCTCATCTTCTCGGATCTTGTTCTTGAATAAAAGGAGAATACCTTCCACTTTCCTTTTGATCTCTTGCCAATGGCTGAAAGAAGCTAAGGCGGCAAGCTCTTTTAGAAAATGGAATCTGCAGCAGAGGTAGTAAATGTTCACAAAATATTCTGTATATCCCCACCATATCCCAATCCCTTGTCATCAGGTAGGACCAAATGACTACTTCTTTTTTTTCATAATTTTTAAATTCTTTTTTATAAACATATAATGTATTATTAGCCCCAGAGGTACAGGTCTGTGAATCGCCAGGTTTACACACTTCCCAGCACTCACCATAGCACATACCCTCCCCAATGTCTATAACCCCATTACCCCCTCCCTACCCCACTACTTCTGAGGGGAAGTGACTGAGAGATCACTAACCTGCTTAGGCAGAGAAAAACCCTGGCAACAATCTGCATTCTCTTCCTCTGCCAGGGTGACCAGGGAAGAATTATATTCCATTTGATGGTGCTATAAGATGGTAGAATCACCATCAGCCCATGTCCCTGAGTCACTTTTTTGAGCAAAAACCCTTTGCTGAGGATATGCTGCTGCTGGAGTAGACAATAACCCTATTTACATTAAACCTCTGGGACTTCAGGGTTAATTTGTTAATTTAAGATAGCGAATCCTGACTAACAAAATGAATAGCGGCCACATCCTGTGAAAGGCAGAAGAAAGTTGAGAGAACCTGGATCTCCAGCAGGGCAGAGCTTCTAAATCAGATTTGGTTCTTTTATATAGTTAGGTAAGAGCGAAATCAACATCTTTCTTGTTTAAGTTCCTGCTTATGGGCTTATGTACGAAGTTCTACACTATCCCAAGGGTCATTCACCAAATGTGAATTTAAATTCTTTTATGTTCACATTTTCTAAAATAAGAGTTATAATCATACATAATAAAATAATAGTTGTTAGGACTTTTTAAAACCACCATTTTGAAATCTCCTTTGAATAATAGTCTCTGATAGTCTCTGAAAATATTCCCATCCAAGATTGTTGTATCTTAAAATATGCATAACTTTGAACATGTGTTGCCTCTTACACACAGTGGTAAACTTTAACTGAAGCATGACTACATTCTAGAAATTGTGTTAAGTAATTTGTGCATGTGACTTTGTTTACTCTTTATGATATTATAAGGTAGATACTATAATTATAATCCCCATTTATACATTTATTGTATCATACTATATATTTATCCACAAATATATACATATATACCCACATATGTGAAGCAGAACCTTTTGGTGATGCTATGCTACTGCATGATACATGTATATATATCTGAGGTATAGCTACATCTGAGGTATAGAGAGGAAAGTAACTTGCAGAAAATTACATAGAAGATAACTGGCCAGGACATGATTCAAACCAAGTTTGTGAAGATTCTAGAACCTAATCTATATTCCTGTTCTGTTCAAGATACTGTAATCATCATGTTCACAGTGAGATACATGCACACATGGCAAAAAGAAAAATCCTTTTCTCTGTTGTTAATTTTATATTAATTTTTCTTCTCTTCCTTTTTTTTTTTTTTAAAGATTTTATTTATTTATTTGACAGACAGAGATCACAAGTAGGCAGAAAAGCAGGCAAAGGGAGAGGAGGAAGCAGGCTCCCTGCCGAGCAGAGAGTCTGATGTGATGCTGGGCTTGATGCCAGGAGCCAAAGGCAGAGGCTTTAACCCACTGAGCCACCCAGGCGCCCCCTTCTTCTTTTCTGTCCTTTCCCCTCCCTCCCGTCCTTCCTTCCTTCTGTCCCTCCTTCCTTTCCCTTTCCTTCCTTTTTTTCTTGTTTTCTTGTTTCCTTTTGGTCTTTTATTTTTTCTTCTTTTAGAAATGGAATGCACCCTGTATTCAAGATTAGAAATCTGTATTATTGCTGTGTTTGTCTTTCACTGTATGACAATAAATCTGTAGGAGAAATCATGAGCTCCCTCTGCTTGCATGAAATCTCCCATGACTCCTGTAGCCATAATTTTATATCCAGGAAATTACTTTTTGAAAAGAGCGAATTCATTCTGGAGGATTGTCTTGCCAACAGTTCTAAGGGTGGGATCAATCTCCTTTATATTGTCCCTTTCTCTGCATTTAGCAAAGGTGCCTGTGCTGCTTTCTGCCGTGTCCCTGCATCCCAAGTGGCTGGACAAGCAGTCCCTTGGTGTACAGGAAGCAGTCTGCAAACCAGGCCAGGGGCCTGTTTCGGGATAGGCTCTCAGGATGAGTGTGAAACATATGGCAATGTGAGAAGAAAAAATATTGCTACTGTCACTTTTAATATAATTTTTATATGTTAACATATGAAATATATTGTAAGTGCTAGGACTGCAGAAATAAAAAGCATAATCTTGAAAAACGTATTTCAAGACTGAGAAATAAACAGGAGAATACACATGATTAAGGTTTAATAGAGATATACCTCTGCACTATGGTAGCGAAAAAGAGATGTGGAACTGAATTTAGCCCCAGAAAGCAGAGGGCATGGGGTTAGGGAGGCTGTGGGAGGAAGCAGAAAGGGGTCATTACTCTGAATCTTAAGTAATGAGTGGTAGTTAGCTAGGCAGACAATAATAATGTCATTCAGTTGGGATATTTGGAATTACTGATATGTAATCATTTTTTTTAGTTATAAAAAGGACAATTTCATATGCTTCAACCAAACCTAACGTGTACTTTTCACTGATCTAAGGTTCAATAATTATTCGTTTGTTTGGTTCTCAGAACAATCATAGAAATTAAGCATTGTTGTTATACATATAAGGAAATGGGCATAGAAAGGTTAACTATATTTTCAATATCAAAAAAACTATTAAAAGAAAAGTTAGAATTCAAATCCATTCCTTTTTTGCTCTGGAGGGCATTTTCTTAATAGCACTGATTTGCAGCTAAACAGTAAGGGATGTTCCTTTCCTCTTTGAGGGTGGATGATTCTGTTTACACACATCCACATCTAACTCTTATAAATTTCCAGCATTCATGCCAGCCTAGAGTCTATCTAAATAATAGAAAAGGGGAGTACTTATTTAAAATATCTATTCACGGGGCACCTGGGTGGCTCAGTGGGGTAAGCCTCTGCCTTCGGCTCAGGTCATGATCCCAGGGTTCTGGGATCGAGCCCCTGCATCGGGCTCTCTGCTCAGCGGTGAGCCTGCTTCCTCCTCTCTCTCTGCTTGCCTCTGCCTACTTGAGATCTCTGTCTGTCAAATAAATAAATAAAAATCTAAAAGAAAAGAAAAAATTTTAAAAAAAGAAAGAAAAAAAGAGAAAAAATTTATTCACAAATAAGTGTCTACCTCTTGATGTCCTTTGGATTATAACATTGGCAAAGTGACATTATTAAGGCGTTAAAACTTCTAAGCTATAAAGCAAAAATTTATTAAATTCTTTAATAGTTTTAAAACAATTAAAGATAATTGACATCCACATTATATTAATTTCAATTGTGTACATTATAACTCCATATATGCATACACTGAGAAATGATCACCACAGTAAGTCTTGTTAACATTCACCACAATGCATAATTACAAATGTTTTTTATTGGGATGAAAATGCAAAATCTACTCTTCCACATCCCTCAAATATACAATACAGTAATACCAACCACAATCACCATACTGTACACTGTAAACCCAAGGCTCATTTATTTTATGAGCTGGAAATTTGTACCTCCTGTGTTTTTTTCCTCCCAAATTAAATATATCTGTTTTAAAGATGTAAAAGTGTGTTTAAGTGCCAAGTTAAATATTGTGTGTGTGGAGAGGCTATAATCATAACCAGAACACTAACAAGAATTTTTAAAACATTATATAAGTTTGCTTATATAATAAGCAGACAACTTCATTTATGAAATCACTTATAAATCATTTATAAAATAAAATCATTTATAAAATAAAAACATTTACAAAGTCAGTTATAAAATAAAAACAAAAACAGATTTCACAAACTACATTAAAGCCTATGGTATCTTGCTGATTTGAATAATATGAACGGGATCAATAGGTTTACCACAGAATTTAAGATTAATTCATTTTTTAACATATGATGTGAATGTTAGGTTTGGGTTTAATTGAATCAGTTTTTGTTTTTGTAACTAATATAGATTGATAGAGTTATATTTGGTCAAAATCAAATAAAGTATTTTATTAAAAAAAATTTTGAGCCCGTTGATAACTGCTGAGTTTCAGTTTGATTTCTTTAGGGTGCCTCATATACAGAACCACTCCAACATGAATGAAGACTCTCTTGAACAAGAAATGCCAAATTTTACTTTTTGTTTCAGACTTTTAAATAAAAAAATATATTTATAGTTTAAAGATTCACCAGAAGTGACTGCTAATATTTCATAAACAAGGTTGAAAGCCAACTTACTAAATTTTAGTATTTTATTAACTTGCTTTTATTGTAAATGTAAACAGTTCTAAATTCAGAAGGGAAATTCAATAAATTGACACATTTTATATTCAGCCATTGAAATAAAATTGTGTGTGTAATTGGGGCAAAATCATAATATTGCACTGTGACAGCTTACAGTATTGATATAATAGTTATTCATAGGCAGTTGCAATTCTCATATTTACATCTAGAAATGAAGGAACAAAATATTAATAGAAAAGTTTAACAGTGGTGAGATTTTAATATTTTTTTCTGTTATCATCATCATCCAATTGCTAAGGAAAATGGCTAGCTTATTTCATTTGGAGTAAAAGTAATAGATATTTCTTGTGTACAATAAACCTTTTTTTTTTTTTTTTTAATTTTATTTATTTGACACAGAGAGCCACAGGGAGACAGGGAACACAAGCAGGGGGAGAGAAGAGGGAAAAGCAGGCTTCCTGCTGAGCAGGGAGCCTAATGGGGGGCTTTTTCCCAGGAATTTCGGGATCCTGGGATCATGAACTAAGCTGATGGCAGAAACCTAACGACTGAGCCACCCAGGCACCCCAAGAAACCTCTTTTCAAAATCAATGATTTACCAGCCCTACTGAAGACCTCTTCAGTACTTCATTAACTTGTATAACTTGTGCATTTGCTTATCTTCATATCCAATCAGGATGGGCTCCCCACCCATGCAAACTTTGTGGAGGTTTCTCCTTCTCATTGCTCCTTCCTAGAAGAGGGAAGCTAAGACCTTGTTCAGCCAGTATTAAGTGGCAAAAGGTCTCAAACTGTTTTCTTCACAACCAAATACTCTTATTCCAATAAACACCTCTAGATAAAAAGTGAGATGGTGTTCCCCAAGTCAGGAACATTTTCCTTTAGGATTTCTCTTCTTATTCCAGGGTTAGGGTTCTGGAAAATTCCTCCCAGGGACTTGAACAAAAAGAAAATCATGGGCTGTGGTGATGGGGTGGGTGTGACATGCTCAGTAAACTCTGCTGAGTCAAGAACGCCTCTTGGTGATGACCACGAGTATGAAGCTTCTGTGCCTAGCCTTCTTACAATGGACTGAACTTGCAAGTTGGCTCCTTCCGTTACCAGTTTTGCTATATTTCAGTCAATTCCTACTCTGTGTCAGGAACTGTGAGGAGTTAGGTATGTCCTGGTGATCAGAAAATCTTAGATAGTTTTGAATGCTGCAGTCAGGGTCCTCGTGTACTCAAAGACCCTTTTTGTTTAGATGGAGGCAAGTAGGTCCCCCCTCTCACGGCTGTGCCTGTATTCTACAAGGTGACAGAGTCCCACTAGAAGCAGGCCAGTGAGAAAGCTGCTCTTTAGAGACATCTCTAAAATAGGGTTTTACCTTTAATGACTCCTTTTAAATGCCCCACCCATTTTTAGGGTATCTCAAGAGCTTAACATAAGTTTGGGATAAAGGGGCTATCCTACCCAATGGAAGAAAAGAGAGAAATCTATGGCATTCTTACCTATAAAAATGTCAATAGTTTAGGTTTGGGGTAATATTTAAATTTCAGGTGTTGGAGAAAATTTAGATCATGCATCAAGGAGTTGGGTTACAATTTGGGGAAAAGCAGAGTAGAAGATGTTTCGAGAGGGAGCATGAATGTTAAAAGTTGTTTTTTTCCCGTCTCATTTCCATGTAGTTGTGCTTATTGCCGTCCTTTGAATTTGTTCAAAGAGCATGAAAGCCCAAGCTTCCTGGCTTCTCTCCTCTGCACAAAGAAAATGTGTGTGAGGCAAAGTCAAACCAATGAACAAATAAATAAAAAAGTGAGTTTGAGCCCCAAAGTCATGGTTTGTCTAGCTGCTACCACTTAGTAAATTTTGTGTGTGTGTGTGTGTGTGTGTATCATACAAAATACATATGATTTTTTTATCCTGAAGTTTCTCATCTATATAAAGTTGGAGTAAAATACCTGCCCTTCTAAGCTTACCTACTTTTCAAGGCATTTTAATAAGATTGTGAACATTATAGGTATTTGAAAAAACAAATTGCAATTCCAATGAAGTATGGCCTTAACAAAGTATGTGCAGGAAAATTAGCAGTTAAATATATGCACTTGGAAATCAGACAGATTCTGATACTAACTTGTCTATACTATTCAGCAATTTTTTAACCTTTCAAAACTCACTTTCTCATTAGAAAAATGAGGATAATTATTCCTCATAGGGCCTGTTGATGCTTCCATGACATAATGTATATAATATTCTTTATTTAAGGTCCAACATAGTATAAGCACTTAGTAAATGGCAGTTAGCATTTTTTCTTCTTCTAGGGAAAGGTGTATATATTTCACTTTGATAGAAATGATTTTTGATACCACTAAAGCCCCATATATTTGAAATATTATGTCAAAGTTAAACCAGAAAGCTTTCTGTATGTTGGAGAGGTACAGCATCTTTGGGACTCAGAATCCTAAATCAAAGCAACGGTGCATAAAATTATTTCTATCCGTTGATATTATTTATCATATTGCTGCATTCTCCGTCAGGTAGAGGTGATGAAACATGGCATACTATGGTCTTATAACCTGTCTCATCATCGCATGTTTGTTCCATTTGCGTAGTGTTAGACAAAGAACAGGTTGGAACACAAGTGCATGTTTGTTCTGGATGGTGATAGATTAGTTGGCTCTCTCATTTCTCAGATTCTTTTTGTCTTTAGAGAACACTTGCCATGCAACCAAATTTTTTTGGTCTAAACATCAAAAATTATACAGTTTAAGGGCTATAAATCTATAAATCAGATTTGCCTTAATGGGAATAGTCTAATTATCACCACTCTAAGTGACAATGTTAACAAAAATGCAAATATAGACATTCACCACAACAAACTTATTCAATCTATTTTAATGTGTTTCTTGTTCAATTCACAGGAGTCATTCCTTAAATATGTTCATATCCTTTATTTATATTCAGCCAAATTAAAAAAATTATATTTCATTTAAAAGTTTTCTTCAGGTAATGAAATATTCTTCATTAATAGAAAGGCTTACTAGTCTGGGGGGAAAATGTGTACTTGTTATCATTTTTATAATTGACTCTGCTAATAAGATAAGTAAATTAAAATTTCTACATTTCAAAAGAATCCTAAAAGAAATGTTCAATTATTTCAAAGCTATTCTACATCTCTCCTTATGTGATCCTTATCACAATTTTAATTACTTGTTCTATGATTGCCTTATCCATCAGGCCAGAGACTATTTCCATTTTGTTCCTGTTTTATTCTCCAACTTTCTAACACAGTGACTGCATATAGTAGGAGTTCAACACAAATTTTTCCAGACTGAATGGGAGAATAAATGGAAGATACAGTTTCAACTAAAAATATTTCTCCTATTCATCAAATAGAATAGTATCTTTAAAAAATTAATATCCTTTTTCTTCAGTATTTTTCCACGTAAGGATCTAACTTATATTTTACCCAAGTCATCCAAACATTCAATGCCTAAGGTAGAACTAGAATTTTCATAGTCAGAAAGCACAGGGTCGGGGTGGGGGGTACAGTAATCAGCTGTTAACTTATGAGAAATATGGTGTGTGTGTGTGTGTGTGTGTAAAGCAAGATAATAACATAAAATGACAGACTTTGTGTAGAGAGACAAAGGGTTTTTCAAATTTCTTTTTTTTTTAAGATTTATTTTTATTTATTTATTTTAGAGAGAAAGAACATGAATGTGCACCTAGGAGAGAGTGGGGTGGGAGGCAAAGGAGAGGATCTCAAGTAGATTGCGCTGAGGGTGGAGTGTGGAGCCCGCCTGGGGCTCCATCTCTGGACCCTGAGATCATGACCTGAGCTGAAATCAAGTCAAATTCTTACCTGACTGAGCCATCCAGGCTCACCAGATTTCATTTTTACATCAAAAATGTCGAGCCCCTGGGGCGCCTGGGTGGCTCAGTGGGTTGGGGCCTCTGCCTTCAGCTCGGGTCATGATCCCAGGATCCTGGTATCCAGTCCCACGTCGGGCTCTCTGTTCAGCAGGGAGCCTGCTTCCTCCTCTCTCTCTCTGCCTGCCTCTCTGCCTACTTGTGATCTCTGTGTGTTGGGTGAATAGATAGGATCTTTAGGAAAAAAAAAAAAAATGTCGAGCCCCAAAAGATTGTTTAAGTCTCAATGAATACAGGTGTCAAAATGAGACAGAGGGGAATTTTCACCCACTGAGCAAAAAGAATGAGCACTTTTAAGACATTGAAAGAAAGAAGAAAAGACAGAAAAGAGAGGATAAGAAGTCAGATGACAGGACATCCTTGATTCTTCCTTTACTCCCCATTTTGGGTTGAATTGCATGCAGAATAATAGAAAGAACACAGGCAAGAAGGAGGTGAGAGACTCAAAAAAAGAATTTTTTTTTTAGCCTACTTGAGTTCACCTTCTTTGAAATCAAGATGTGTAGACCACTTCCAAAGTGGTCCATCACAGCCATTGTGGAGGAGGAAGGAAAGCATGCTCCAGTTGCAAAGAGGGTCCACATTAGTACTCCACCATGGCTTGGCTCACTGCTTCCTCTTGGTTCCTTGTGGAAAGCAAGGTATACAGTTTTCTTTCTTTCTTTTTGCAGAGGAACCAAAAAAAAAAAAAAAAAAGGCTGGAAGGGTTGTGATGAAGGGAAAGGGGCATCACAAAGATGACAGCCCAGACAGCAATGGTATGAGCGCACAGTAGAGTGCCTGTAACTGCTGTCTTAGAGCTACTATCTGTGATGTGGGGGCAGATGACAAGCCCTGGTAATGCACAGAGACCTGTTGTTTTATGTCAAATGGAAACTCTCTAGAAAGATCAGCAGAAGTGAACTGGCTCAGCAACAGCATAGGAGCAGGTCTGTTTCTTGGGGAATCCGGATTTAAGGACAGCAGATCAGGGAGCTGAAGAACCAGCCCAAGAACAAGCTCCCCCATCCCTGTTGCCATGGGATCACCTATGTGCTTGCAGATATCCAGGAGTCTTTCTAAGGAAATGGATAGAAGAAAAGTTACCAGCTGAGTGGAGAGAATTATCCCTGCTAGGTTGTTAAGTTTGAATTGACCGAATTTGCTGTAAGGGATCATTTTACATTGAAATAAACTGTTTACATTCAGAAAGGATTAAATTTAGTTTTTTTGGCAAGTTAACCACATCCTCCTCTACCTCTAAAAGAGACATGGACTTGAAAATAAGAAAACAGATGAACTCTGTTGTATCCCATAACTAATTTTTTTTTAGATTTTTAAAATTTATTTATTTGACAGAGATTACAAGTAGGCAGAGAGGCAGTCAGAGAAGAGGAGGAAGCAGGCTCCCTGCTGAGCAGAGAGCCCGATGTGGGGCTCCATCCCAGGACTCTGGGACCATGACCTGAGCTGAAGGCAGAGGCTTTAACCCACTGAGCCACCCAGGTGCCCCCATGACTAATGTTTGACATAAAATTCCTCTTTAAATCTTTACAATAACTGTATATAAAATACATTATTCCCATTTTATAGATGAGACAAATGATATAGTAAAGGTCAAATCTATTAGACAATATAATCAGATTTAAACACAGGTTTGCTTTTCTCTAAAAGCAGCCTTTGTAAATTTCATGACCTACAAGTTTACTCCCAAAGCAATAAACTTGTCAATATCTCATGTAATTTATTATTCAAAGAGATATTCACAAGCATATGACAGCCCCTTCCTGCTTAACATAAAAATAATTATTATTATTGCTATGATTATTGTTATTTTGTAGCACTATCTAAATATTTCACTAAGCAAAATTTGTATCCTCATATTATTACCAAATGTGATGCTTTTCTTTTTCTACCAGTGAATTTTTGTAACCCTGTGAACTTCCTGTTCTAAGAGTGCCCACAAGCATTATGTGGAAAACCCCCTTACCTTATGTGGTTTACTGTGACTCATCTAAACATTCAAACAGGGATCTTTCATGGTTAGTTCTCTTGGTTAAAAACTACAGAAACCAGGGCACCAGGGTGGCTCAGTGGGTTAAGCCTCTGCCTTGGGCTCAGGTCATGATCTCAGCATCCTGGGATGGAGCTCTGCATGGGGCTCTCTGCTCAGCAAGGAGCCTGCTTCCCCCTATTTCTCTGCCTGCCTCTCCACCTCTCTGCCTACTTGTGATCTCTCTCTCTCTCTCTGTCAAATAAATAAATAAATAAAATCTTAAAAAAACAAACAAACAAACAAAAAAGCCCTACAGAAACAAAATCATATTAACTTGGATTGAAAAGGGGATTTATTCAAAGTAAGTTCAGAGGTTTATAGAACTGACAGAGAGTGTCAAACCAGAACCTTCACAAGCAAGGCAGAACCACTGTAGAGGCTGATACAGGTGAGGCTTTGGACACCAGCTAATACTGGATACTTCAGCTAAGGGCACCCCTCTAATTAGCTGTGGCATACTCTGACTCTCAAACATTATTTTACATTTGTATTAGTCAGCTAGGGCTGCTATAACACAATACCTTAGATCTGGTCTCTGCAAAAACAGCAATTTATTTTTTCACAGTTCCAGAGGCTGGAATTGGGCATTGGCAGGGTAGGTTTCTTTTGTTTGTTGGTTGGTTGGTAGGGGCCTACTTAGCCACAGTGACTCCATCTCGGTTAAACAGCCATTTTGTTGTTTGTGCAGTAAAACTTAAACTGACCCTGCCCCCTGTCCCCAACCCAGGGGAACTTACTTAAAAACAAGTCTGGGAAACCAGTGAAATATGGTCGAGCAGTACCTGATAACAGAGCCCAAATACAAGGATGGGTCAGGTCAGGTAGAGAGACATTCAATCAATAAAGCACACATACTATGTCCCTAACTACCAAAGAATGTAAACCCCGCCTTTTGGGCACCAAACTAGGGTGCCAATTCTGACCAGAGTGACAGGCTAGTTCAAATAGCTACTATAGGGTAAATTATAATTTAATTGGCCACCTGTGTGTGACCTAGCATGACTATGCAACTTTCTCTGTGTCTTAAAATCTCATTGGCCAGGCTTAACCACATGGCCTTTACTCTATAAAAGCTAGTCTTTGAGGCTGGGGGTCATTGCTTTCTCCTTAAGAGATGGCCCCAGCTGGTTGGTTTGATTCAGTTCTGGCGCGAAATAAAGCTTTGCTTGACTTTCGCTTTGTATCAGTCTCGCTCCTTTGATCATGGACCCCATCATTTGGTTGGTTGTTTTGTTTTGTTTTGTTTTGTTTATTTATTTATTTATTTTTCTTATTAGCATATAATGTATTATTTGCCCCAGGGGTACAAGACTGTGAATCTTCAGGCTTACACATTTCACAGCACTCACCATAGCACATACCCTCCCCAATGTTCATAACCCCACCACGCTAGCTCTCCCCTGCCCCTCCAGCAACCCTCAGTTTGTTTCATGAGATTAAGAGTCTCTTAAGGTTTGTCTCCCTCTGGATCCCATCTTGTTCATTTTTCCCCTCCCTACCCAAGCGAAATAAGTCAATCAGAGAAAGACAATTATCATATGATCTCTCCGATATGAGGAATTTGAGAGGCAGGGCGGGGGGTCGGGGGTCATGGAGGATAGGTGCCTGGGCCTCTCTACTGTCTCTGCTTGTCCACATCTCTCCTTGGTATAGATACCAGTCAGATTTGATTAGGACCCACCTTAAGGGCCTCATTTTAACTTAATCTTTTCTTTAATGACCCTCACATTCTGGAGTATTGAGGACTAGGACTTTAATGTATGAATTTGAGGAGATACATTTCAATACAAACACTGTCTTAAGATCCGAAGTCCTGGGCAGGATGTTTAACCTATGTGTGGATTGATTGATTGATTGATTGAACTATCTATCTCTCTCTCCATCTATGTTTTAGCTTGTGTCTGGTTTGGCTATATTCTTAAATGTTTCTCAAGAAATCAGTCTAAAGTATTTACAGATTATAATTACATACTGTAACCAATAAAAGGCATATTTTTTCATTTTTTTCAAATTAAGTATAAAAATGACTTCTATTTGTATTGCTATATAACAGATCACCTTAAAAACACTTAAAAATATAATACTGTCTTTTATGGTTCTGTAGGTTGATCGGATTCACTTGAATAGTTCTCATTCAGGGTTCAAATGTGGTTTTAGTCCGAAACCACAGGTTTGTACTGGAGTCATCTGAAGGTGTAACTGAGCTGGACATCCAGATGGCTTCTTCACTTACATGCCTGGCACCTAAGCAGGAATGGCTAGAAAAGCTGGAGACTGGCTGGCATCTCTTTCTTCCCATATTGCCTCTCCACATGACTAGCTTTGGCTTTTCCATAGCAGTTCTGGATAGTGAAACTTCATAGAAGGTCACCAGCTTCACCCAGTATGCTTCCCAGGATGCATAGCTTTCTTCTGACCTTGCCTTAGAACTCACTATCGGGACATTCTTTTTGTTCCATGGGACCAGCCCAAATTCAACTCAAGATGGGACTAAGCCAGAGTGTGAAAATCAGAAGCATGGTTCATTGGGAGGCCATTGGATACCAACTACAATTGTTTTATAATGGGATTAACAACAAAGACTGCAATTAGATGGAGATAAGAGAAATCTTCCACTATTCTCTTGAAAATGCATCAGTAAGTAGAGAATTCACAGAGGCATAAATAAATTTTACCTAGTTGTTCAAGTAAAATTGAGAAGAAAATTCTCTTACCTTTTCTTTGTTGATAATGCCAATATCCTATATAGTCCTTTGCATTCTGAATGCATAACTAAAGTACTCTTTTGTAGGCATTTAACATAAGAGAAAATCAACAGCCACTAGGGAGTTGCCCTAGAAGCTCTTTTTCCCAATAGGAAATGACAATAAACAATACATAGCCATTAGCAAAAAACCTAAATGTACAGTTATTGTACAAGACTTTTTAAAGTGCAGCCCTTTTGAAAGAGTTATTATTATTCTCCTTTTGCTGATGAGGAAACAGGTGAGAGGAGAAATTCAGTAACTCTTCTAGTTAACAAAGCTAGTAAATGTCATAGCTGGGATTGAATATGTATTTGATCGACTTTGTATTTTTGATGATGTATTGGCTCTAGGAATCTTTAAAGTAAATCTACAACACAGTTTCTAACCAATCTACTATTTTTTAATTAATTGAATAGCCAGTCTAACAAAAAGTCCATGAGGGTAAGAGGAATTGACAGTTGTACCAAGAAATTGTCACCTGCCTTACCAGTCATTGTTTAAGAGAATAAGAATCTTGTATATTGAGGCTGACTTTACAGACATTTGGAGGCAAGGGGGGGGCAAGTCTCTGAAGCAAGCCAAAGTAAAATGCTCCTTCTTTTTTCTCTATAAGACAATGGAGGCCTATCATCGTTTGAAGAGTAGACAGGGCAGTATTTCTGCAATTGTCTTTGTGGTGTCACAGCATCGCATAGTCTCTTGCCATTAGTGTTTTGACAAGCATTTAGTTGTTGTGATATTAATGATCAATACACAGGTTTACATATAATTGCAGGGTTTACTGATCATGGTGAAGACTATTACAGGCAAAAGTAATAAATAAAGAGTTAACAAGCAAAACCACTCAATACTAGTAATACTTTACAAATTACATATGTAGCAGGTAACTCCAAAATTAATAGGAGAAGAAAAAAATAATATCAGAAATTGCCTAAACTTTAAATTGAAACTTAAATGTAATTTAAAATATTTTCTCTCAAGTTTTGAACAAAATCCTAGGCTAAGTTTATACTATCAATTTAAAATTTTATTTTAAAAGAAAGAGAGAATCAAACTTTTGAAGAAGAGATATTTAGTTACATTCTTAAAGTTTTGAAAAACCCTACTAGCCAATCTGTTAATATAGGTGATATCTGAAAGCGTAAAATAGACACCATTTTTCATGGGATGGCAATTCAGAGAGGCATGGACTCCTTAGTATAGTATATTTGAGGGAAATACAATTAAAAACAAAATTTCTTCCCAACCCAGAAAAACCTCTCTACGGAGGCAGAAGAGAAAGAAAACAGTTTTGTTATTAAATAAGCATTAATCCACAATGTAATGTGTGTTACAATCTGCTAAAAGACTGCAAAGAGAGAAAAATCTCACCCTTTTGTAGAGCCAAACAGATACAACCTGTTACATACGCATTCCCCAAACCAACAATGACTAGCGTTTAAGTAAGAGGACTTGGCAAAGCCATTTGTCACACATAGTCCATCCTAATTTCACCTGATAATTGAGGTGACCATCAGAGTTAGTTTATTGACTTTATCCAAAAAAAAAAAAAAAAAAGAACTTTTCATATCTTTCTGACAAGAGGTTGCTTTGGAGCAAGGCACCTGCTGCAGATAGGTTCCTACTCTCCCCACAGAAACTGGGAGAGAAAGGACACAATCTTTCTTGTTGATAGCATTTCAAAGAATTGGTTCTTTATTCATGGGGAAAGATATTCCTGGTTCTTAAAGTTGGCAAGAGAGTTATTTAGCTTTTAAAAGTATCTGTATACATTTCAAAGAGACAAGTTACACTTAATGAGTTTCCTAAAGTAAATGCTTTAAGAGAAAAGGGGAAGGGGGAAGAGGCTCTTTCCTTATTTTTATCAGGGAGAATTGAATCTTTTATTTTTAATTTTTTAGGTCCTGAAAACAGTGATCAATTTATGAAAGAAGAACAACATAAGGATACTATGAAAATTGGGAATACTAGAAGCTATCCATATTTTTAGAAGAACACATTTGATATTTTAGATTTTATAATTGGAAAATGCTATTAGCTTCACATTTAAAAGGTGTAAGTAGAAAAATCTTTGGAATCCAATTTAAATTATAGTCTAAAATTGATATGCAAAATATCAAGATATTTATGTTGTATTTTTATTTTAAAATACTTATCATTTTTAGTCAGTCTCACTCCTGACCTTTCAAGATAGTAATATTTATTTTATCTGGTATCTAAATAAGTCATTATGACAATGATTCTCCTTTGAGTTATGTTGTTATTCATAACCTCCTTTTATAAGATCTCTGTAATTGTAAATTTATTAAGATGTAGTAAGTAATTTTTATTGCTTAATATAGAAAACAGGACAATATTCCTTTTTTTGTTTCACTACTTAGTTTTTCCATGATGCCTTCCATTATCCCATGAGAACTAGTAGTTAAGAGTTTTTTGTTTTGTTTTTTTTCAAGTAAATAATTTAATGACTTCATGAGACTTCTTTCAATAGCTAAATGAAAAAAGAACAATAAAATTATTTTAAGCTTCCCCAATGTCCATAACCCTAGCCCCCTTCTCCCAACCCCCCTCCCCCCAGCAACCCACAGTTTGTTTCGTGAGATTAAGAGTCACTTATGGTTTGTCTCCCTCCCTATCCCATCTTGTTTCATGGATTCTGTGCTTTGGGGTAAATTGAAAGAGGAGATGAACCATGAGAGACTATGGACTCTGAAAAACAATCTGAGGGGTTTGAAGTGGTGGGGGGGTGGGAGGTTGGGGTACCAGGTGGTGGGTATTATAGAGGGCACAGCTTGCATGGAGCACTGGGTGTGGTGAAAAAATAATGAATACTGTTTTTCTGAAAATAAATAAATTGGAAAAAAAAATGTAAATTGAGAAAACAATTTAAAAATAAAAGATACTAAACCGAAAAAAAAAAAAAAAAAAGCTATTACGGTGTCTTTTGGGGATATTGTGGGTTTGGTTCCACCTCAATAAAATGAGTCAAATGAAAAAAAAATTATTTTAAGCTTGAATACTGAGAGTTTGGAGAGACTCCCTCCATGGTGAAGAGACCTAATCCTATATACATGTTTTTCATGCAAAAAAACTTGATTAATTCACTTGTTGACCAAAATGACAATTAGTACATCTGAAAATTTGGAGTGATAACAGAGTAACTATGTAGCTACTTAGCACTCAGTGTCTTTGGAAATTAATATTTAAAGTAAGTTCATTATAAGTCAGGGTGAAGAATGCTACTTTGATTTTCTTATATCAATACAAAGAATGTTTTTTATGTTCTTAAACCTAGAAAAAATTAAAAATGACTATACTGATTGAATTGTTTCTCCCTCAAATTCATGTCCACCTGGAACCGCAGAACATGACCTTTTATGGAAATAGTCATCAGTTATTAGTTAACATGAGGTGGTACTGGATTAGGGTGGGTAATCCAATGACTGGTGTGTTTATCAGAAGAGAAAATAGAACTCAAAACAGGAAGAATACCCTGTATGAGATTGAAGTGAAGCATCTAAAAGCCAGGGAATGAGGATTGCTGGCAACCACCAGCTGCTAGGAGAGGTCCATGGAATGGAGTTTCCCCCAGAACCTCCAAAAGGAATGGATCCTGCTGACACCTTAATTTCAGACGTCTGAATTCCAGAACTGTAAGAGAATAAATTTCTGTTGTTTTAAGCTACCCAGTTTGCTGCAATTTGTTACAACGGCACTAGGAAACAAATACAATGTGTTAGTTATCCAGAGATTGACAAATTTTCCTAGGAAGTGCCACATAATAAATATTGGGTCTTGTGGATCACGTAAGATCACTGTTGCATATTCTCCTCCTCCTCCTTCTTTTGTTTATAATTTTTTAAATGTAAAAAGCCTTCTTAGCTCTGTGGGCCATACCCAAATAGGCCTGAGGCTGGGTTTGACCCAGGGACCATCAGACTCCCCTCCCTTATTCTCTCCATTGGTTCCTTTTGGAGAAGAAGAAATTACATGGTCAAATACAAGGGTATAATCTAGTCTGTTAGGAGGTGAAGTAGAGGGGTGTGAATATAAACAAAGGTGGGTTTGTGGGGTTGTGAAGATTTTGTTGGGCTTTTCCTTTTTTCCCTCTTTCACTTATATTACAAATCAATGTAATGCCTGGCTCAGAATTAAAGCTTAAAACCCGGAAACTCTTGTTATTACGTTTGTCAGCTTAAGGTGTAAAGCATTATGAACATTGGTTCATAATGAAAGAAGTTGAAATTGTTAGAATGATAAAAGTAGAGTCAGATTTGGGGTCATTTTCATTATCATCTCTTTGTGTTGTTGTTATACGTTGTATGCCTCCATTTAGTATTTGATTGGACGATTTAGCCCCTCAGTTCAGTGACTGATGATATGGAATGGGTGACAGTATTGTTTCTGGGATGATATGTTGGCGTAGTGAGATAAAATAATTTAAGCATGATATTGACCCATTTAAGAGGTTTTATTTGTGGTAGGGCTTATTTTTGTTAGTATTTTGTTTTGGGGGAAAATTCAAGTAGACATTCATAAAGTCTTGAGGATCTGAATTAGATATCTCTTTATTCTCAAGTAAAAACAGAGAATCAGTAAGACAAGTAAAAAGTTGAAGTGGTCCTTGAGTATAAGGCCTTCTTATATTTTGAAGAAAATACTAGGGGCCCGAGTTGACAATGAGATTCACAGAGACTACTGATTTCCTATCTCCAGAGAAACTCAAGAAACCCTCTCTCTCTCCATCAATTCTTGAAGGACAGAATTTACAAATCAATAAGACGTCTTTCCATTGGGTGCTCTTTATCAGAAGTAGGATAAGTCCATTAATTTGGGGGAACTTTCCCATTTGGAAGGTGGACTTTCCGAGGCTTTATGCTTTCTTAACTCTTCTTGCCTGTCAAGATAATACTTTATGTGGATAAAAAGAAAATGTCTGCCAAGAATAATTCCTCTTGTAGTTTGCATGATACACCATGACCAGATTACACATATAAGTGTCTTAGATTACCAAATAGTGTGATTTTTTTGTTCTGAGCATCCCCTCCGGATATCTCTGTCCAGATCTTGTGTTTTCTTTTCCTATCAATTATGTTTAGCTAACTTCTTAAAATTAACTGGAATGATTAGCAGAAAAGATCAAATCAGTTTTCATGAGCTTTGAAAACAAACTTTTTTTGAAGTTAAGAGATTTAAATTCAATTTTTATTTTTAATCATTTCACCCTTTCCTCATTTTTGGCCTCCCTGATTGCTTACTAGTTAAAGGATTGCAATAATTGAGTGGGTAAAACTAGATTTCTTGTAGAACTTCTAGAAAAGTTGTCTCAGTAACAGGATAAATCTTTGAACCAAACCATGTTTCCAAGGTTCTTTTGTGATTTCCTTCTTTCCTATTAAATTAAAGGTATTCTGCAATGTCACTAAGCATGGACAATATAACCACAGTTCAAAATAGTTACAAAACACTAAGTGCAATGTTTTTTAAAGTTTCTTTCAAAGTCTGTTTTTCATTAGTTTCAAAACTCCCCATGTAGAAACATTTCTAATACCAATTAAAATGAAACAAATTGACCAAAGGAGGATTTTCTCTACTTTCTAATTAATGTATTTATTTATATTCTATCTTGTTTCAAAACAGATTTAAGAAGGCTCTGCAGATGACTTAAATCCTTTTTCAGTGAAATGCATGAATATACAATACTGTTTTCTAGTCTTTAGTACAAAGCTGATATATAAAATTGAATATAAAAATTGTAACAAGATTTAAAAATGGCTACTCAGATATGCTGCTTTTATTCAAATAATTGTTAGGGGAGAAATTCAATGAGTCAAAAATGGAGAAAGGACCCTAAGCCAACATTTTGTTTTTTGGTAGATTTTTTTTCAAATATATTCTGGTAGAAATGCCTGGCATTTAGATTTCTCAAGAGAAAATGGATTTCATAACATCCTTAAATAACTTATTCTGGGTCTTAAAAACCTACCATTAGAAAATATTGGTTAAGCAAGTTTGAAATCCATTCTGTTGCTTTCTCAGTTCAGTTTACACTTAGGTATAGAGAAGCAAAACAAAAGGACTGTACTGCTCACATAAAAATACTTGTACTGTGCAGGTATGCTGCTAAGGTGATAAGATTCCATCAACTCCATAGTCTCCAGGTTCCCTGTAGAACACTATAGTTAGTGAGGACTCAGATAATCTTCATATATAGAGAAGACAATTTGTCACAGTCAGGCACATAATTATAAAGTCAGTATGAATATATACATTAAACATTGCTCCAAAAGAGTGTAGGGGGAAATAAAGTGATCAGTATCATTTTAAAATTCTCTTATCATATTCATATATCACAGCATACATTTTCCTAATTCTACAATGCTGCCATATTTTTGATTCATGTAATCATTTTGTAGCTTGAATATTTGTTTTTTTTTCCCTTGTTATTACTTTGAAGTTATTTCTGTAGGCAATCACTTTGTGGGTTTTTCCAAGTGTATTAAAAAATAAGATTCACTTAAATTTATACACACAAATAGATACAGACCTTTTAGCCACTAACAAGTACTTGTTGAGAAGTTTTCAAAAATCAAAGAACAATGTTTAAGACAATGTGTAGTATAAAGGTTGTTTATTTAGTGCATAATTAAAGGGGCATGGAAATGCAGAAAAATGAAGATAAATGAGCACAATTTCCTTTCCTTTCCTAACCCAGATAGAGAGATTCAAAAGTTAAACCTGGGAGGGTTCCTTAGTCCCCCATATCAGGGAAACCAAGCATGAAATAGCAGGAACAAAGAAAAACAACAACAACAAAAATAAACAAATAAGTAAATAAGTAAATAAAGGACTTTGAAACCAAACAGAGCTGGTATTAAAGTGTGACATTGATACTTATCTGTATGGCTTTGCACCAGGCAACTGAACACTTGGGTCCTCAATACCTTTAACATCAAAATCAGGATAAAGCTCCTTCACATGGTTTATTTAAGAAAGATATCAAACACTAGGTCACATATAAGTTATTTGACACATGATTGCTACTAAATTACCAGCTCTCTGGAAAGCCAGAAATAAACACTGTAGCAACTCACTATTACCTAAACCTTTACTCCTGAATAAAAGTATCTCTTTTCTTGATGCACAAAATTAGTGCCAATTTTGGAAATGCATGTAGAACAGGTAAACTCCACATCAGGCAAAGATATAGTGCCAATGGTTTTTGTGATTTTTTTCCTCAAAAATAAAAGGATAACAGAAGTCAAGCAGAATCTATGCATTCAGAGTTCTGTAACAGCAGTAAATTTTATTCAGGACACTTTTAACAGGGGGATTTTAAATTTCAGACAGCATCGTTTAGAATTACATTAGATTTCTATAAGGTGGACTCTTTATGTAGAAAGACCTGGAACTGTTTTCCAGGGGAAACAAAAAGTAACTGTAATTCTAAAGAGATGCTTGGCCTTCTGTTCTCACTTTAGGTCAGGGTCTTCAAGGGAAGAATGGTGGTTCAGGGACAAATAGTGCTTGGCTGAATCCTACCTTCTGTGATTTCAGTTTAATTAAATGAAGCTGATGAATCATGCAACAAGGAAATGGCATTATGCTGTCAGTGATTCAAAGCTAGAAACCCTTGTATATGAAAGGAATACAATTTCCCTTAGTGGAAACACAGATGGTGAGTTCTAAATTCTGCTTACCAATGTTAGTGAACCTGCACAGAGTGATAGATATTTTCCTGCATTTTTATGCATGGAAGATGTAAGATGTGCTGGATTTGTCTCAAGTCACCATTAACCCTAAGGATCCATTATAGCTTTCCAGATTTAATACATGCAAATTTTAAGTCAGGTTTTTTCTCAGATGTCAGTTGCAGACAATAAACTGTTACTTACTTTATGCCTCAGCGATTTCAATTAAATAGACCAAACCTGAATGTCCACTCCTCTCTGCTTGGTGTATCAGACAAGGATGCATGCTTGAATATCATAGAATTCCTATTCTCTGCAAGGATAGGGACTGTAGGATTGTGGGGATCAGCATAAGGAATGACAAATTAAAGCAAAAAGTGGATACTCCCAATTGGTCTCCCCCAGAAATTCTGATCTGTATTTTCTACAAAATTAAAAAATCTTTTCAGCAGCTGAAACGTGATCTCTAGAAATTGTCAGATCATAGCCATGCTAGTTTCTGGGAACGTAAGGTTATAGATAAGTAACAGGATCAGCTTTCATAAGCCAAGAAAGTTTAGAGGCATGGCTTCCATGTTTCCAAACACTAAAAATTACTTTCAGCAGGGTTGACAGACTGTGACCTACAGGCCAAATCTGGCCCATTATGTTTTTATAAACAAAATTTTTATTGGAATTTATAGGTTAATTTGGAAGATCATCAGATGATCACATTTTTTAAAAAAGATTTTATTTATTTATTTGACAGACAGAGATTATAGGTAGGCAGAGAGGCAGACAGAGAGGAGGAAGCAAGCTCCCTGCTGAGCAGAGAGCCGGAAGCAGGGCTTGATCCCAGGATCCTGGGATCTCTTTTTCTTTTTTCTTTTTTTTTAAAAAAATATTTTGTATTTATTTGGCACACAGAGAGAGAGGTCACAAGTAGTAGGCAGAGAGGCAGACGGGGGGTGGGGGGTGGGGGGAGGAAGCAGGTTCCCTGGGATCATGACCTGAGTTGAAGGCAGAGGCTTAACCCACTGAACCACCCAGGTGCCCAGATGATCACATTTTTCCTGCCCCAACCATCTTTAGAAATTTTACCAATCCATGATTCTATATATCTCATTACAGATAACAGGAGACATTTAGGGTATGGTATACACATAATAAATACAGAGTACAGAGCATAGTAAACATAAAAAACACTGCTTGATTTTTTTTTTTTCTGGGTATGTTTGGATCATGTCAAAAATCAAAGCCAAATTCTTATAAAACTACCATAAACTGTTGCCATCTTCTCTTAAATAATTGCATTTTACACTTGGTATTTCTAGTTGGCCTCCAGGCCAAGCCAGGAGTGACTCACAGGTCATTACAAATAAAACTCTGAAAACTAAGGGCAAGACTGAGTAAAAAATCCCATCCATCTCCTTCAATTCAGAAACCAATGTGATACAGATTTTTCCAGAGCTAAACCTAAAATACAACGAAGTTCTTATTTGTAATCGAAGCACACACTTAAACGTCTGTGGAAGTTTGAATAGATTTCCAGAAAGATCCCTTCCTAGGTGGTCTTTTTGATATAAAGTGTCTTATCCCAGATATTTTGTATTATTTTAAGCCTTCTAGTCCTCACCCCGCTGCTTCATGTAAGAGGGATCCTAATGCCTTATCTTCATGAAAGCAAGAAACCAAGCACTATAGTATCTTGAGACCACATCCAAGTCTAAGATAAACATGGTAGGTGTTCACTGACAATAAAGACAGTCATTTTTTTTTTTCCCACTCTGCAGACAAGAATATACAAATGAGGAAATTCTATATTCTGTCAAATCTCAGGAATACTAGTTGGCAGCTTCACTGCTGCTTTAATAAGAGAGAAAGAAACACACACTCACTTATACACACAATTAAGTTTGCCTCAGTGATTGATTGGGCCTATTCATATTGAATATGTCATTGTCAGAATTTTCTACTCTGGGTTCCTTCAAATACCAGTTGTGGACGTCCTGGAGATAAACCACTTGGATCTCTTATCATGTAATCCCACAGTTTGGTGGTAGGGAGTACCATTAGATGACAGCCTCTAGCTATTAATACCTTCACAACTGCCTCAGCTTTCAGGTTATAGCTACGCTCTTTCTAGGAAGCCCCCCAGCCAATTACTGAGCATAGTGGAAGCACTAAGACAATGCAATTTTCCTCAACACGGGGTTCTTCTATCAAGCGATTTTTATTCCAGAGCTGCCTGTGGTTTGGTGAAGAGTCCTATCTTCGTTGCAATTTGACACTCTGTCTTACCAGTCTTGCTATTTCTACCTTTATTCGCCTCATAAGCACTGCCTCCTGGTGGGAAAGGTCATCAGGAAGACAGGATCACTGATCCCTGCGCAAGCTGGACCCAGGCAACTGGGGGCTCTCTAACCCCCTCCCTTGTCGTTGGAATCTGTATTCTGCTTGCTTTCCCCGTTCCCAAAAGCTGCCCCAAGAATAAAACTTCAAGGTAGAAATGAGGTGTTGAGTCTTTTTTTTTTTTTAAGATTTTATTTATTTATTTGACAGACAGAGATCACAAGTAGGCAGAGAGGCAGGCAGAGAAAGAGGGGGAAGCAGGCTCCCTGCTGAGGAGAGAGCCCATTTGAGGCTTGATCCCTGGACCCTGGGATCGTGAACTGAGCCGAAGGCAGAGGCTGAACCTGCTGACCCACCCAGGCACCCCAAGAGACTATCTTGATGGTATACATGACTGAACCCAGCTCGAGCCTCCGTCTAAACTTTTACAATTTCGCGGGTGAATGCAGAAACTTACTTGTCTTGCTTCCACCCAGGACAAAACTCTTAATTATGTTACTTTGCTTATTAAAGCTGCCGCCTACTAATCTAGAGTGATCTGCCTCCTTCTTTGGTGTCTCCCTACCCTACACCTATAAGGGCTGTTTTCAGATATAACCGGGAGCTCCTGAGAAGGTTGTAAAGCAGCACCTTCCCCAAAAAACTCTTGCAAGACTAATAACTGTCCCTCAGCCCCTACTTCTTAGACTACCTGACAGACACCTTGATGTTTAATGAGATAATAATATGGTTCTTCGAGAAAAAGTCCAGAACCAAACAAGTTGATTTCACATATTCAGAAACATACAATAACATTATAGAATTTATAAAGCAATTATGTTTGTCTATTGTTGTTTCAATTTGTATTTCTAGACCCATTTAGGAACATAATCCTTTTCCTCACATTTTTTTTTCAATATCTGTATTGATTCTAGTGTTCTGCAGCTTTTGATATATTTAATATAACATTGCTGCAGGAAAAAGGCTCTCTCCAGTCCCTCTTCAAGCTATGTTTTATATTCCCAAACTTTGCTTCTTCAAGAAATAATCCAATTGGTAATATTCAATGATGATCACTTAGGTTTCTTACTAGAGACCAGGATAATTCAGAAACTAAAGGTCAGAGTCATGAATAGTCTTTTCTCTTCATTTTTCTACCCATGTTCTGATTGGCCTTTATTTTTCTCTCCCACCATGTGGTAGCTCACAGTGTAAAAAGATACAGAGTTAGGATTGGTTTATGGCTTGTGGAGCTTCGTTTGTCTAAATCTGGGCCTTAAAAGGAAGCTCAGCACACCAGGGAACTCTTCTGCTCAGGCTGGGAAAGTAGGATTGGGATATAAGGACACAGTTCCAGCTAACAATAATGCTAACCTGCTTTCTTCTGACTTTTGCATTCTAATTCACCTTTTATTAATTTTTTATTGAAATATAGTTGACACATGATGCTACATTTGTTTCAGGTATACACCATAGTGGTTCAACAAGTTTATATGTTATGCTATGCTTTTTTTTTTTTTTTTCATTCTAGTTTACCTTTGGATTCTAACCTTCAGCTGATAACTCTGATACTTCACTCTACTCTGGATTTTATTTTAAAGACATAATTTATTTTGCAACCAACTTTTCCCAATACTCTTATACTTATTCATATGGAGCATATTGACTCAAAGTAATAAGCAATAAGGATATACTATGACAAAATTGGTATATTTTATTAAGGGAGATTTGAAACTCAGTAAAATTTCTGAAATTTTTATCATGGTTCTAGTGAATAGATCCTGAAAACAAAACAAATACTAAAAACAGAGATCTTATTAGAATTTTTTTGTTTTTGTTTTTTTTTGTTAGTACATCAATATCTGGATTGGTATCTCAATATGCCTCCTCAGGGTAAGCTTTATATTAGTTTCAGAGATGGAAGAAAATATGACAGTGATTCCATAATATCCCTATTTTCAGGAAATATCAGTTAAAAATATTTTCCCATCTCTGTGTATTTGTGGACATCGAGTCTAACCCAATTTGCCTGTTGTACATACCACATGGTTATGCAATCAGTCTTATATGTGGAATTAGGGGATGCTAAGGTCGTCCTTATGGACACTGCAAAAACCCATTAAGCCAAACTTTATAGAGACGTCATGCTTGTGATATGTGATATCACATTACGAACAGAAGCCAAAACATCTGAAATAGTTGCCAGGTCTACCTTTTATTACCTAAGAGCATTTGAGCTTGTTAATAACCTCTCTGAAACTCAGTTTCTTCACTTGTAAAAATGGGGATCACAACATCCTTATTCTACTGTATGAGTGATAAGAATAGCAAGATTGGGAAAGGTATCGAAATTACTTTATTTATTTATTCATCTAAAATTTTTTGTTTCTTTATTTGAACAGAGAGAGACATAGTGAGAGCAGGAACACAAGCAGAGGGGTGGGGCAGGGAGAAGCAGGTTTTCCTGTGGAACAGGGAGCCTGATGCTGGGCTTGATCCCAGGACCCTGGGATCTTGACCTGTGCCAAAGGCAGAGGCTTAATGACTGAGCCAACCAGGTGCCCCTGGAAATTACTTTTTATTTTTTTTTTAAGATTTTATTTATTTGACAGAGAGAGATCACAAGTAGGCCGAGAGGCAGGCAGAGAGAGAGGAAGGGAAGCAGGCTCCCTGCTGAGCAGAGAGCCCGATGCGGGGCTCGATCCTAGGACCCTGGGATCATGACCTGAGCCAAAGGCAGAGGCTTTAACCCACTGAGCCACCCAGGCGCCCCTGAAAATTACTTTTTAAATAGGGGAATTAAAACTATACAAATGAAAATGAAAAACCTCAGGATAAACCACAGACAAAGGGTATAAAGGAAATAAGTGTTTGTTCCTGTTCTCACATTTTGTTCTAGCTAACCAGCTGAAACACCCCCTGGCAATTTAAAATCTCTCTAGTTGTAGGCCAGGTATGGTAAATATCATTCTGAGAGGGCCCCATGATCTCTGTCCTTTTGTAGGGATCTTGCCTCTGGTCAATAGAAGATAGCAAAAGGATGTAATCCCATTCACTAAACTGCATATCTGGAAAAAGCGATGATGGTGAGATGTTACTCTTTTGATCTTATGTTATATAAAATTTCCTCCTTCCAGACTAGAGTAAGAGACTATTCAGTGGTCCTAAAGAAGCAAGATGCCATGATGTGACTTGCCCATCAAGAGCATCATAGAGCAAGCCTGCAGGGGATCTGGGAGCTGAGCGTCTCCGTCCTATAACCACAAGCAACTGAATTCTGCCAACAAGTACATGATCTTGGAATGGGATCCAGAACCTCAGATAAAACCATAATCCTGCCGACATTTTAATTTGTAGTCTGCGAAGATTAAGCAGATTTCTCAAAGCCTTTCCAGACTCCTGATTCATGATAATATGAGGTAATAGACGTGTGTTGTTTTAAAACATAAAGAGAGCAGAAATCTGCTTTTATAGCCATGAAAAATTGATGCACCAAGTTACAGATCTTTCCTCTCACATTCAAATTAAACTGGTTTTAGTTTAATTTATCTTTGTCTGGTTTTCCAAAGCTTAATCTGATTCAAAAACTGACATTGCGCTAATGTTAATGTTCAATGTTTTAGGGGCGCCTGGGTGGCTCAGTGGGTTAAAGCCTCTGCCTTTTGCTCAGGTCATGATCCCAGGGCCCTGGGATTGAGCCCCACATCTGGCTCTCTGCTCAGCAGGGGGCCTGCTTCCTCCTCTCTCTTTGCCTGCCTCTCTGCCTACTTGTGATCTGTGTCTGTGAAATAAATAAATAAAATTTTTTAAAAAGTTCAGTATTCTATTCTTTCTACTTAATATACATAAGTGGTAAATAGATGTATACATAAATTATAAATGCCTTAACTTAATGGGTTTCAAAAGAGTTACTCAGAGCCTTAGAGAAGTTTCATTGAGGAAACTTACAGAGTTATAGATGAGTAAGAGGACAGAGGATGAACATGCAAACAAACAAACAAACAAACAAAAAAAATCCAGACCTGAATTCCTGCTTCTTTGCTTTAAATTCAATGAACCATTTTGATGCTCAAGTGAGAAATTACTTTAAAATGGTTATTGTTATAAAATATTTGAAAATTATCTCTCTCTTTTTTAAAAGATTTTATTTATTTATTTGTCAGAGAGAGAGAGCACAGGCAGACAGAGGTAGAGGCAGAAGCAGGCTCCCTGCAGAGCAAGGAGCCTGATGTGGGACTCAATCCCAGGACCCTGAGATCATGACCTGAGCTGAAGGCAGATGCTTAACCCACTGAGCCACCCAGGAATCCCTGAAAGTGATTTTTTTAAGTCAAAACATTAGTGGATAGTATAGAGTTCAGTGAATGAAGAGAGGTATTATCATAATCCCAACATAGGTAGCTACTCAGCAAGGAAAGAAAGGACAAAGGAGGAAGGAAGAAAGAAGGAAGGAAGGAAAGAAGGTAATAATGCATGTAAAATCTCTCAGCTGCCAATAGATTTAAAATCACATTGAAAATAATTTGTTTTGTATATTTATAATATTTCATTTTCTTATAATCTTGAGAAGCAAGAATATCTTTTTTTTCAAGGGACAACCACATTAGAACCACATTAACTACCTTTTATTTTTTGGGAGGGGTGTTAAAAGGTGTTAAAATACAAGCAAACTGATAATAACCAACAGAAAAAAAAAAGAAAAAAAAATGTATCACTCTGCATATATAAAGAAGACATCAATGATGAATGTGAGTGAATCACTTACTTTATGATTCTTTAATAACTGTTTCTTGTTAGGCTTACGTAGATGGGCCTTGACCACTGAACACAATGCTCACTAAAAGATGTATTCAAAGGGATTATATTGGCTTTCTAATTCATTGGCCTAAAAGGTAAATGCATTAGAAAGTGAAAGCAATTCAAGGAGTTCACTTGCACTCACTGAATTGAGACACTTTTAGACAGCAACTGGATTTCAAATGGCAAAATGGAATTCAAGTTCCTATGAACACAGAAAAGCAGTTCCTGCCCTGACAGCATTGAACAAGTGGAAGGCAGCTCTGGAGATGGCCTGTGGTTTTTAAGCAAATTCACACTCCAAACCCAGTGAACTCTATACCGTTTTATATTAGTTACAGAGCTGTAAATAGCACAGCACTTAAATGTGTCAGCTCATTTTATCTCCAGCATGTCTACCTTGGATACAATGTGAACCTATCTACTGGCTTTTATCTAATATGCTTGCTAGCGTCTTCAAACCTCCCCTTTGACATCTTTGCTATTAAAAAGTCAGGAGCTTTGGCAAGTTGTGGACCTGTGGAAATCTATTTTTTTGCTATTCAATCAAATCTGAGAATATTTTAAAATATACTTGAGACTTCAAGCTCCTAAAAAGTAAATAGGGGGTTTTCCCTTACAGGCTGCCAAGTCCCAGATTTCATTTCCCATCTTCTATGCCTTTTTGTACCTAATTTTAAAACCAAGCCAGGGGAAAATGATTTGTCAGTGCTCATCACTGTTTACATTTTAGGAATCATTCATTTGGATCTTGTGTATTACTTGATGTGTACAAATTATGTTATTGGCACTGTGGCAGAAACGGAAACAAAACAAAACAAAACCCCAGAAGATTAGTTCAGTTTGACCAGTTATATATGTCACTTGTGTTCATGACCCATTTTGAACACAGAAAAAAAAAAATTATATGCTCAACTATTTCTATCTTGGAAAGTCATTGAGTAAAGGTCATTTCTATACAACATAAAAGTAAAAAGTAATTAGTAAATAACTAAAATAATAGATTTTTATGAAAAATCAAATATTATTATGGTGACCATGAGGACATCGTGCTCAATCCTCTTATCAAGAGAGCACATTACAGAGTTTGTTGGCTGACAGTCTCCAGCTGATGCACCTGGGGATTTACTTATTCATGCTGGGGCCACAGGCTCCTTCCTGCTGCTCCTGGGTCCTAGAGAGGTTATTTCTGTCATCTGCTGAACTCCTCTAAAAGGTGATCTTTGCTAGGAGACCCCCTGTTGTTCTGGATAATACTTTCTCAGAGCTACTGATCCCTTTTATTCCTTTGTGTCAATAGAAATTCTGCATAGAGGACATGTGTAATTATAATATAGAATTTAAGATTCAGATCTCAAGCTGTGCTTTTCTATGATTTCATGAAATAAACCTAAAATAACAGCAGAGTTGCTGGTTTGGTCAGCCAACCACTTGGTGGCAGTTTTTATTGTTATTTTTTAATTTTTTTTTGCTTTTTATATGTACCCAGAAATGAGAAATTCTAGTATATCTTTAGTGATAGGGTCTTAGTTTCAGCAAAGCTGGACATGAGTTAATGTATTAAAAATTAGAGTGGCATGGTGGCTCATCTAAAAAATAATACAAAAAATTATCTTCACAAAAATAGACTCAAAATGGATGAAGGACCTCAATATGAGAAGGGAACCCATCAAAATCCTTGAGGAGAACACAAGCAGCAACCTCTTTGACCTCAGCCACAGCAACTTCTTCCTAGGAACAAGGCCAAAGGCAAGGGAAACAAGGGCAAAAATGAACTATTGGGACTTCATCAAGATCAAAAGTTTTTGCACAGCAAAGGAAACAGTTAACAAAACCAAAAGACAACTTATAGAATGGGAGAAGATATTTTCAAATGACATATCAGACAAAGGGCTAGTATCCAAAATCTGTACAGAACTTCTCAAACCCAATATCCAAAGAACAAACAATCCAATTAAGAAATAGGTAGAGGACATGAACAGACATTTCTGCAAAGAAGACATCCACATGGCCAACAGACACATGAAAAAGTGCTCTACATCACTCGGCATCAGGGAAATACAAATCAATACCACAATGAGATACCACCTCACACCAGTCAGAATGGCTAAAATTAACAAGTCAGGAAATGACAGATGCTGGGGAAGATGTGGAGAAAGGGGAACCCTCCTACACTGTTGGTGGGAATGCAAGCTGGTGAAACCACTCTGGAAAACAGCATGGAGGTTCCTCAAAAAGTTGAAAATAGAGCTATTCTACAACCCAGCAATCGTACTACTGGGTATTTACCTTAAAGATGCAAATGTAGTGATCCAAAGGGGCATGTGAACCCAAATGTTTATAGCAGCAATGTCCACAATAACCAAACTATGGAAAGAACCTAGATGTCCATCAACAGATGAATGGATAAAGAAGATGTGGTATATATATATATATATATATATATATAATGGAATACTATGCAGCCATCAAAAGAAATGAAATCTTGCCATTTGCGATGACATGGATGGAGCTAGAGGATATTATGTATTAGCAAAATAAGTCAATCAGAGAAAGACAACTATCATGATCTCCCTGATATGAGGAAGTTGAGAGCAACATGAGGGGTTTGTGGGGTAGGAAAGGAATAAATGAAAGAAGATGGAATCAGGAGGGAGAAAAACCATAAGAGACTCTTAATCTCCCAAAACAAACTGACGGTTATTGGGGGTAGGGGGGTAGGGAGAGGATGGTTGGGTTATGGACTGGGGAAGGTATGCGCTATGGTGAGTGCTGTGAAGTGTGTAAACCTGGTGATTCACAGACCTGTACCCCGGGGGCTAATAATACATTATATGTTAATAAAAAAATATATAAAGAAAATTCTCTTAAAGACTGTCTGTTCCTTGTACAGCATTATGGAGGTACCTGAAACTGACAATTCTTTCAGATAGAACAACAGTAGGTCACTCATCTTGTAAGCATACATGGGTCTTGCTAGTTCTATAAATACATAGAACTTTCTTCAGAACTGGTATAACTGGCACTTCTTTGGTGCTTAGGGTTGCTTTTCAGTTAAAATCAACAGTGTCATTTATATTCGAAGAGTCATTACTTTCCATAGTTCTGTTAAACACCATCCCAAAGAATATTGTACAGATGGCATCTGTTGAATGAATACTAAGCAAAATCATATTGATTTCGGTTGCACTTTGCCTACTAGCATTTGCATCATAAATATAGAGCTTAGATATCACACAATGCAAAGAGAGTGAACAAACTGATGCTTCTCCTCCACCAAATGACAGACTCAACAGCTTCATTTACATTACTTTATGTCTAGATAACTGGGTTTTGATGTCCTGGGAATATGAATCTTTTCATTTCTTGTATTTATGGGCTTGAAATTGGTATTCTAAATGTGAAAAGAATATTATGCTAATATGGGGTTAAATGAATTTTAATAAGAACATTTGTTTGTGTATTGCATGTAAGCACAAATCTCTAGGTGTCTAGTTAAAACTCACAGATTCTGAAGTCACAGGCTTAAGTCATTGGCTTATCCCAGTGTTTTGAAGGCAGAATTCATCCTAGGACTGTGGCTACTTAGGGACAGCTTCCCCACAAATAAGAACTTAGTGATGTGATAAATCCTGGAGAGTTGTATTTCCAGTTATGGGTTGGATGATGGTCAGACCCTTCACATTATATCATGTTCACATCTGTGTATTTTATACTAAAGAACAGTAGTAATATTTGAAAATAGACACTCCTATATCCATATAGCTTAACTACCAGGAATAAGAATTAAGGCAGTCTTCATCAACATGAAAATACTATTTGTTCCAGAAAATTCTTGCAGGAACATTAGACCACAGACCAGTAAATAACTTCATTGAATACTTTAGGAATTTCCCTTGAGAAATGTTTTCATTCAAAGTTCTAAGCTATAATTTAAAGTTCTCATGGAAATTTCTTTTTAATGAGTAGAACTATTTCCCCAGATGGGTAGAAGTGGTATGCTGCTTGCTCCAAGACATAGTTAAATATGATCATCAGAAATTCTTGGTCCCATGTGTTGCCATCAACAAAGTCGTCTAAGAAAGGAGGCTCAGATTTCAAGATGCCAAGGCACATCACTTGTATTTAGATAGATGAGACAACCATCTTCCCACTGTTTGGGGAGTTGCTCATTTGGCTTGCTTCTCAGGGCTTATTGGTCCCATAGCACTACTTGTTAAATGCTTTTTAAGTATCCAGCCATATCCTCAAATATATATACAACTGGAAGAGCCCTCCTGGGGCATTAATCACACTCATAAATACATATTCACAAACACAACTAAAACAAAACTGAGACAGCCGTAAAAGGTGCTACCAATTATAATGGAAAAGCAAATGGTTCCTAGGGACACTTCCAGGAAACTCTTCCAAAGTCAGAGTCCTGAAGCACTAAGCCCTCTATAGCTAGCTGTAGCCTGAACAAGGAATTAGGAGAGGTCTCACCAGTACCCCTGGTGAACACGAATTTTAAATCAGTATTTTGAATCTGCTTATGAGCCTATTAGCTCAAGAAGGATCTGCCAACTTCAGGATCAGATTGAAAGTAATTATTACTGTGAAAAAAAAAGAAAAGTCCTTTGTATTTAAAAATAATACTAATGTAGAAGCCGCTTTTAGGCAACCAACTTGAGCAATGGTAACCTGAGCAAGGTAAAGGGCCCGTAGTGGCCACTGGGCTGAACAAACAGGCCCATTATGTGACCCATCTCAAAATATCCATAAACACTAGCTGGCCAATGGATGAGTTACACTGGGGCACAGGTACCAAAAAAGGAAAATTCCATAGGTTCCCATACCTCTTCACCTTCGCACTTAACTACTGTCCCCCAACCCCCTCACTGCCTCCTGGTAGATAGTCTCTCCCTTGATGTCCTGCCTGCCAGGTATGTTCAATAAATTCTATCTCTTTTGTCCTTCTTTGAATGAATTCCTTCACTACCCATGCCACTGACCTCCACCCAACTGGGTCACTCCACAACAGATATCCATTATGAACTGAGCATTTGCTATGAGAAAGGAGCTCCTTCTGCCTAAGTGCTTTATATGTTTTGCCTTGTATAAATTCAAAATTAAACTGACAAGACTGTTACAGTTATAACCATTTCATGGTTGAAGATACGGAGCTATGAGTGACAAAGTAAATTTTGCAAGATCAAAAAACTACTAAATGATGATCTGGAACCCCATCAGACTAACCCCATCAGTCTGATACTTACTTATAACCAAGGTCTTATACTGATGGGATTGACTCTTTCTCCTTTGTATGCATATCCATTGAATAGCAGATTTGGGTTTATATGGTTATTTAAAAAATTTTTTTGTTTTATCTTATTTTATTTTTGGTTATTAAATTTTTTAAAAAAAGAATTTACTTGTTTATTTGTCAGAGAGAGAGAGAGCATAAGCAGGGGGAATTGCAAGCAGAGGACAGGCTCCCCCACTGAGCAAGACTCGATCTGAGGACCCTGGGACCATGACCTGAGCTGAAGGCAGACACTTAACTGACTGAGCCACCCAGGCATCCCAGATTTGGGTTTATGTTAGCAAGGCATTTTCAGCTAGACTTACCAAAAAAAAAAAAAAAAAGAGAGAGAGAGAGAGAGAAGAGAGAGAGAGAGAGCGAGAGCGAGAAAGGACCCAAATAAATAAAAACACAGATGAGAGAGGAGAAATCACAGTCAACATCATAGAAATGCAAACAGTTATAAGAGAATATTATGAAAAATTATATGCCAAGAAAATGGGCAATCTAGAGAAATGGATAAATTCCTAGAAACATACAAACTACAAACACTGAAATAGGAGAAAGTAGAAAACTTGAACAGACAGGCAACAAGCAAAGTTATTGAATCAGTAATCAAAAATCTCCCAAGAAACAGAAGCTCTGGGCTGGATGATTTCATAGGAGAAATCTACCAAACATTTAAAGAAAGAGGTAATTTATATTCTTCACAAAATAGTCAGAAAAATAGAAATGGAAGGAAAACTTAAAACTTACTCAAGGAGGCCATCAATATCTTGATTCTGAAACCAAATATCCCACTAAAAAGGAGAACTACAAGCCAATAGCCCTGATGAACATGGATGCAAATATTCTCAACAAAATACAAGCAAATTGAATCCAACAATATATTAAAAGAATCATTCTCCACACTCAAGTGGGATTTATTCTTGAGTTGCAAGGGTAGTTCAGTATTTGCAAATCAATCAATGTGATACACCACTTTAATAAAAGAAAAGATAAGAACCATATGATCCTCTCATTAGAGGCAGAAAAAGCATTTGACATAGTACAGCATCTATTCCTGATAAAACCCTCAACAAAGTAGGGACAAAGGGACTATATCTCAACATAATAAAGGCCATGTAAGAATAACCCACTGCTAATATCATCCTTGGTAGGGAAAAACTGAGAGCTTTTCCTGTATGGTCAGAATAAGACAGGGATGCCCACTCCCACCACTGTTCTTTAGCATAATACTGGAAGTCCTAGCCTCAGCAATAAAACAATAAAAAGAAATAAAATACATCCAAATTGCCAGGGAAGAAGTCAAGTATTACTATTTGCTGATGAAATAATTTGCTATGTAGACAATCCAACAAACTCCATAGAAAAATTGCTAGAACTGATATATGAATTCAGTAAAGTTGCAGAATTCAAAATAAACATACAGGCATCTGTTGCATTAATATAACACCAGTAATGAAGCAGCAGAAGGAGAAATCAAGGAATTGATCTTATTTACATTAGATACTTAGGAATAAACCTAACCAAAGAGGGAAAAGATCTATACTTGGAAAACTATAAAAAACTGATGAAATAAATTGAAGATCTCACACACACACACACACACACACACACACACACACACACAGATAAGGAAAATCATTCTATGCTCATGGATTGGAAGAACAAAATTGTTAAAATGTCTATACTACCCAAAACAATCTACATATGTAATGCTATCTCTATCAAAATACCACCAGCATTTTTCACAGAGCTAGAACAAATGATCCTAAACTTTGTATGGAACCACAAAATTCTCTGAATGGCCAAAGCAGTCTTGAAAAAGAAAAGCAAAGCTGGAGGTATCACATTTCTGGACTTCAGGTTATATTACAAAGCTATAGACAGTATAGGCACAAAACAGACACATAGATCAAAGGAACAGAATAGAAAACCTAGAAATGGACCCACAGCTGTATAGTCAACTAATCTTTTTTTTTTTTTGATAAATGATATATTTTAATAGCATTATTTATTATTGTCAGTTATATTGATAGAATTCCAATCAATTTCTCAATTTATTGCTGAAAACATAACTTTTTTTTTTGTTGTTGTTGTTGGGCATTTTTTTTTCAATTTATTTATTTTCAGAAAAACATTATTCATTATTTTTTCACCACACCCAGTGCTCCATGCAAGCCGTGCCCTCTATAATACCCACCACCTGGTACCCCAACCTCCCACCCCCCTGCCACTTCAAACCCCTCAGATTGTTTTTCAGAGTCCATAGTCTCTCGTGGTTCACCTCCCCATCCAATTTACCCCAACTCCCTTCTCCTCTCTAATGCCCCCTTGTCCTCCATGCTATTTGTTATGCTCCACAAATAAGTGAAACCATATGATAATTGACTCTCTCTGCTTGACTTATTTCACTCAGCATAATCTCTTCCAGTCCCGTCCATGTTGCTACAAAAGTTGGGTATTCATCCTTTCTGATGGAGGCATAATACTCCATAGTGTATATGGACCACATCTTCCTTATCCATTCATCCGTTGAAGGGCATCTTGGTTCTTTCCATAGTTTGGCGACTGTGGCTATTGCTGCTATAAACATTGGGGTACAGATGGCCCTTCTTTTCATGACATCTGTGTCTTTGGGGTAAATACCCAGGAGTGCAATTGCAGGGTCATAGGGAAGCTCTACTTTTAATTTCTTGAGGAATCTCCACACTGTTCTCTGAAGAGGCTGCACCAACTTGCATTCCCACCAACAGTGTAAGAGGGTTCCCCTTTCTCCACTCCTCTCCAACACATGTTGTTTCCTGTTTTGTTAATTTTGGCCATTCTAACTGGTGATATCTCAATGTGTTTTTAATTTGAATCTCCCTGAGGGCTAATGATGATGAACATTTTTTCATGTGTCTGATAGCCATTTGTATGTCTTTGACAAAGCAGGAAAGAATATCCAATGGAAAAAAGATAATCTCTTCAACCAGTGGTATGGGGAAAACTGGTCAGCAATATGCAAAGAAATAAAATTAGGCCACTTATTACACCACACACAAAAATAAGCTCAAAATGGATGAAAAACCTAAATCTAAGATAGGAACCCATCAAAATCCTACAGAAGAATGCAGGCCATAACCTCACTGACATTGGCCATAGCAACTGCTTATTAGGTATATCTCATGAGGCAAGGGAAATAAAAGCAAAAATGAACTATTGGGACTTCATTGAGAGAAAAACTTCTACACAGCAAAGGAAAAAATTAATAAAACTAAAAAGGGAACCTTTGTAATGGGAGAAGGTATTTCCAAAGGACATTAGTATCTAAAATCTATAAAGAACTTATCAAACTCAACACCCAAAAAACAAATGCAATTAAGAAATGGGCAGAAGACATGAATAGACATTTTTCCACGGAAGACATATAGGTGGACAACAGATACATTAAAAGATGCTCAACATAACTCATTATCAGGGAAAAACAAATCAAAACCACAATGACATATCATCTCATCTCTGTCTGAGTGGCTAAAATTAACAACAAAATAAACAGCAGATGTTGATGGATATAGAGAAAGGGGAATCCTCTTTCACTGCTGGTGGGAATTCAAACTGATGCAGCCACTCTGGAAAAGAGTATGAAGGTTCCTAAAAAGTTGAAAATAGATCTATGTTATGATTCAGCAATTGCACTATTTACCCGAAGGATAAAAAAATACAGTTCAAAGGGATACATGCACCCCTATGTTTATAGCAGCATTATCAACAGTAGCTACATTATGGGAAGAGCCCAAATGTGCCTCGAGCGATGAATGGATAAAGAAGAGGTGGTACACACATAGAATAGAATATTACTCAGCCATCAAAAAGAATGAAATCTTGCCATTTGCAACAACATGGTCAGAGCTAGATAGTGTCACACTAAGCAAAATAAGTCAGTCAGAGAAAGCCAAATACCATATGGTTTCACTCATATGCAGAACTTAGGAAACAAGCAGATGAACATAGGTGACAAAAAACAAAAAAGAGGTAAAACATAAAATAGACTCTTAACTCTTGTTAACAAACAGGTTTGCTGGAGGGGAGCTGGACATGGATGGATATTAAATGGGTGATGCTTATTAAAGAGGGCACTTGTGATGAACACTGGGTACTGTATGTAAATGATGAATCACCAAATTCTACACCTGAAATTAATATTACACTATATGTTAACTAACTGGAATTTAAATGAAAACTTAATTTTTTTTTCCTTTTCTGGACACAGATGAGGAAATATATAGCTCTAATCATAGTGGGTAGTTATTGCCCACCCGCAAGATCAGCCCATTTGAGGACAAAGCTGATGTTTTGGCTGTCAGAGAAAAAAAAAAAAAAAAGAGTAAAAGAGTAGGTATTTGATACTACATGTATTACCACAGAGCTTCCGGCCACAAACCCTGAAAGGCACCTTACTTTTATCTCTAATTAGGCCTTTAATCTCTTTATAGTTTATGCCAATTTGAGAGTTTCCAAGAGTATATGCAAACATAAAGGTCCAACTAATATAGAATCTGTCATCAGAGGGACGTCAGGGGGGCTCAGTTGTTAAGTGGCTGCTCTCAGCTCAGGTAATGAACACAGGCTTCCTGGACTGAGCTCCACATCAAGCCCCCTGCTCAGCAAGTAGTCTGCTTCTCCTTCTGCCTTTCCCCTGGCTCATGCTCTCCCCCTCTCTCTTCTTAAATAAATAAATAAAATCTTCATTATTTGTCATGTGATTGTCTTTGTTTCTATACCTAGAAGCAAAGGTTTAAAAGAGTTAGAGTTAAAAATCAACTTTCATCTTTATTCATTAATTAATTTTGGAAGCACAGGCTTCAGTGTTACACAAACTGCCTATATCTGCCTCCAGGCCCATGACATAGAAAATAGTCACGCAGGAAGATGCCCTGTTCTCCAGCTTGGCATTCTATGGTGGCTCCATGAAATTCTTTCTACTGTTCATGCTTCAAGGTTCATGGTGAAACTATTTTTGTCAAAGGCATAGAATTTTCATGCTCTTTCTCAATTTGCAGGGGGTAGTTTTGCTTCAAAGCAGGGAACTGAAACTTGCTCCAGTGGAAAACACAACACTCTTCTACTCTTCTAGACTTTAAAATTTAGAGAAACGTTTTGCAAATTTCTCTGATAAGAATTCCTGGAAGATAGATTTCCAGATGTCCTTCTGGAGATGCTGATTTTGTAGGTAAGATATGAGGTCTTGGAATCTACTCAGTGAATATGTACCAGGTGACAGGTTAGAAGGCACTTGTCTCTGGACATATCAGACTAACATTTACCATGGCAAAGCATAAATAATAATCATGTAGCTAGTAATGATTGGAGTGTCTTGTATATAAATAACAGTATAAGAATGTCATGTACATTGTCTCATATAATCAGGCAAACAGAATTCCTAACTATATATTACTATTGTGGTAGACACAATAGATTGTCTGGCTTAACATCTGTTCTAATTTGTGTTTTCTTTGGGAGGATAAAATCTTATCTTTTTGGAGCCCCCTTGGAATGAGCTTTCTGGATTTTGTTAAGTTTGCCTATCTAATAGACTTGCACTTGACTAGATTGTAGAAATAAGTCAAGTGGGACAAGCATCTGTTTTGATGAGGCACATAATCACATTGTTCTGTCTTCAACAGCTTCCTCACTCCATGGCTTAACTCTGACTCTCCGTTTTTTACATAGTGGGAGAAGTAGTGAGATTCTGGGGCCTGATATTTTCCTGAAAAGTCAACCTAGCGTTGGCTTCTTTGTCCATCCATGGGATTTTGTAAGCCCTTAAAACCTGTCTACTTAAACTAAGTAGAAGTTTTCTTTTGTTTTTAACAGAAACCTTAAATATTAACTTATTATTGCAATTTTTTTGGAAGATGAAAATGAGGCCTATAAGGTTCATGTAAATTGCCCAAGATCATTGTGCTAGTAAATTATAGAGTCAGGAACCCATATATGTCTGCCTGCAGAGCTCAAACTCTACCTCTGCCCTATTTGTCCTTTTAATTAAGTATATAGAGGCCGGCCTATTCCTGAGGACTGGCATTTTGAAGTGAGTAATATTTAAAATAAGCAGCTGTATAGAGGACAATGGACAGCAGAAAGATTATGTCAAAAGATTATGCAATTTAATCTTTGCAATTGGAGATTTCCACTCCAAAATCCATCTTATAAGATTCTAAATTTTGCTTTATTAGTTTAATGAAATTTTCTACAACATGGTTATACTCCTCATGTGGGACTATATTTTTATGATTTGTACATTTTTCTTGTTTTAATGTATGAAAATTCAATAGCTTTGATTGACAACTTTTTTTTTTAAATGGACGAAGACTATTGATACAGATAATGTAGTCAGTGTAGTCTATTTCAACTCTCCTGAGATGGACGGAGTAGAGAGGATATTGAATGATTTAAATGTGATAATATATGGAATTGAAGACAAGAGCTCTAGCTCTAACTTGTTTGTTTATAAGATACATAATGCAAGCTGTCACTTAATTTCTCTGAGAGTCTGTTTTCTTTACATGGAAAATGGAATGATGATGCTGTCTACCTCAGGAGTGAGGTGGCAATCACATAAGGCAATATATAGGTAAGTGCTTCATAAATTATGCATCCTTGCCCATATGCTCATTCTTGTCAGTGTTAAAGGGAATAAAAAAGCAGAAGATTACTAATTTAAGGGACCACTGGGTAGCTCAGTTAGTTAAGCACCTGACTCTTGATTTCAGTTCAGGTCATGATCTCAGGGTTGTGAGACTGAGAACTACATCTGGCTCTGCACTGGGCTTGGAACTGCTCCAGATTCTCTTCCTCCCCTCCTTTGCTCCCAACCCTCCCTCTCCTCTCTCTCTCAAAAAAAAAAAAAAATTACTAATTTAAAATCATCTGGTTATCTGGCCTTGCTATATCCTTATATAAGAATACATGTTAAGTCCACTTCTTCTTTTCACAGCCATTTTAGTGTACTCAGAAATTGTAGAATGATGATTTTATTTTTTAAATTTTATAACTTTTAAAATTTTACTTATTTATTTGACAGAGAGAGAGAGAGATCACAAGTAGGCAGAGGCAGGCAGAGAGAGAGAGGGAAGCAGGCTCCCCGCTGAGCAGAGAGCCCGAAACGAGTCTCCATCCCAGGATCCTGAGATCATGACCTGAGCTGAAGGCAGAGACTTAACCCACTGAGTCACCCAGACACCCCTACAATGGTGATTTTAAGTGTACTTAGAATACTGAAGACAAATTGGTTGTCAAATTTGGAGCAAAGATAAAAAATGAATAATCCTTCAATACATGAGGCATGTACACACAGATACAAAAAGAGCCAAATAGGCTGGAATTCAGAAAACTGTGAGTGAATGTGCAAGTAGATTTCCAATGGTTCAAAATATCATTGGCAGTTAGTTTCTTCAGTCCAAATATAATGACACAATCAGCAAGTCATTGTCTGTGAATCAGGTACTATACTATTAGCACTTAAAAAAAAAAGTGGCTATTGTTAGCTTCCAATTTGTTGTACTTCAGAAATAAATTGGACTGAATCAATACATGAGCTGACATTTTTTTTTTCTGAATATGTAAGTTGAAACAAATAGGGTAATTATGAAAAAAGGCATCTGAGAGAAGTATAATGAGTGAGTGTTTCAAATAGTGCAGGATGGAATTATTAGAACTGATTAGGCCTTGCTTTATTATAATTAATTATCATAAATGTGCTTTCAGTAATTTAAAGACATGTTTCAGGTTTTCAATAGAGATAACTCATTTTCAAACAGAATCATTAAAAATCAATTGTTCAAAGAAACATAATTTTACAAAAGTGAATTAGGATGAATTGGAGGAAGGTGGTCAAAATGCACAAATTTCTAGTTATAAGATATATAAGTAGTGAGAATGTAACATATAATGACTATTAGCACTGCAACATGGTATATTTTAAAAGCTGTTAAGAGATTAGATCATAACGTTCTTGTTACAATGGAAAAAAACAACCGTTTCTTTAAAAAAAATACACATGAGATAACAGATATGAACTGAACTTAAATACATGTTAAGCAAAACTATTAGGCTATACACCTTAAACAGTACTGTGTGTCAATTATATCTCAGTAAAACTGGGGAGAAAGAACCAGGGGTATGGAAAACAGGAAAAGAGAGTCTAACATACATACAGTAACCTACTGCATGCCAAGCTGTGGGCTGAGTTCTTCACTTACATTACCTCATTTAATTTTCACAATGACACTTTGAAGCAGATCTTAATTAGCTCATTTACAATTGAGTTAAGTGATACTCAGGGTGGTCATAGGGTTAGTCAGTGATAATGGTGAGCTTTTAATGTAGGTCTATCTGGTTCCATAGCTCTACTGTCTTCACTAGAGGGCCTGTCTTTCTAAATGGGCAGAGTTTGAACAAAACTTGGAACTGGACCCCTGCAGGAATTGTGATCATACAATTTCTCCAATGTAATAGCCTTCAATATTGTTAAATTAACATTTTCATAACAATAACAAAAACACGTTTTTGGAGAAAATATGATCTTCAGGGCTGGAAAGAGCATTGGGATCACAAATGCGTGCTGTCTTCATGTTTAGAAGAAACATTCATGGATTCAATCATTCATTTAAAGAACGTGTCTGATGCTGGACACTCTGAGAAATGCTAGGAAGCCCAAATTAGTAAAGGATATGTTTAAGTCTTGGGACTAGTCATCAATACCAGAGCTGAGAGGTCTGAATCTTGACCCTACATCTTCAGCCCTGAGTGCTTACTTTATCTGTACCAAGGTGACCCACCATATAGTGAGCACCCATGTTTCTTAACAATATGCTATTGCATATACATACAAACATGCAATCCAGAAGGTACAACATGTCATCTGCAGTATCCTAATGTTGCACACAATCTCTTACTACTTAATGTTTATGTTAATATAATCTCATCATTATTACCTTTCCTCTAGATATATTGTCATTTATTTATATATGCAAAAATATAGAAATAGATTTTAGTAATATATCTGCTTGTCAATAGACTTGTTCATTTATTCGATGTTTTGCAAGTATTTATTGATGAGCAGTATGAGAAGGTACTGTTCAAGATGTTTGAGGTTTCTCAAGGAACAAAACAGACAAAATTCTCTGCCCTTGTAAAAAGTGAATTCTATATAGGAAATACACAATAAGTGATAAACAGAAAACTGTAAATTATGTGGAATGTTAGAAGGTAACAAGGTTAAAGAAAAAAAGGGAGTAAATCAAGATATGGAGGGTAATCGGTCTGGTTGGGAAGTGGGGTTGTAATTTTATTGGTGGTAAGTGGGACTATCCAAAGCAAAATCTCAAAGGAGAAAACATTCCTGGCAGTCAGGAGAGGCATGGCATTGTGATGGGTAAAAATAACTCCTTAAATTTTTGTCCATAACTATAGACATTAACATATTCTTCTTATATTCTGCCCCACACTTATATCCGAAAATTATCACAAGTAAAATCCTAAGAGATGACAATATTCATACAAAACACAATATACACTTTAAGCATTTTAGAACAATGATGGGCCAGTTTGCCTCATAGAATCATCTGCTTTCTTTTGGACTTAACTCATTTAATCATTTTTGTTTATATCTATAAGTCACAATATTTTGAATCAAGATATTTTGAAATTCTACTTAAAATTAAGAGTTATCATTAGTTCAAGACTGTTTGGCTATCTCTCCATTTTCTCCTCACCCAAGGGGAAGAGTACCAAGCCTCAATATCTTATCTCAAATCCTTTGTTCTTTGCACTACTTTGAAAGATTTTCTCTTACACTTTGTCTAGAGGCATTATAATTTTCCTTCCTCCTTTCCTTCCTTCTTTCCTTCCCCCTTCCATCCTTCCTTCCTGAGATTATATTTTGTCTCCAAATATTATTTTTCAAATATGCTTAGAAACCAAAAAGAGAAAACAGATGGTGCCTTCTTCATAATACCCGAGCTTTACAAATCATGTCAAAGGTATCAGGAGGCAATATCCAGTATGCTCTGTATCTATATAAAGCATTCATTTTGGAGAGTTTTTATAACGTTCCACTTTGAGCTTCTAGTTCTCCAAATATCCTACATCAGAACGATGTTTCAGAGGTATTAATTTAGATGACACAGTTATCCACATATTCTTTATAACCAGTCAAAGACGTCGGAATTATGATGTTTGTTCAGTAGTTACATTTTTGAAATAGAGGCAAAAAATTCATGGCTCTTAAATCTTAAATCATACTGAATTCTAGTCTGTAAAAGAAAACTGAAACCTTGTACATTTTTATTTTTTATATGGCTCATTTTATGTTTCTGATAGCATTGAATAGACATATTTATGGAAGCACCACATTTATTTGTTTACATATTATACATAATACATTAAAATATATGTATATGTTATAAATAATATATATATGCATATGGATTCCATCATATCTTTTAACTTGTATCAGTATAATTTCTGGTTTAAAAGATGAGATATTAGATACTTACATAACAATGGTGAGAAGCAGAAGAGTCTCACTATTTTTCTCTGCCTCTCTGTCTCTTTCTCTGTTTCTAAATTTATTTCTCTCTCTGTGTCTCACTGAAGTATAAATAGATATGATGAAGAGCACAGGTATTTAACACCTGAGTTTGGCAAATGTATATAATTGTGTATCTAACTATAATTAATACTTCAAGAGGCTAGAGAACATAGTCATCACCTCAAAAAGCCCCCCATGCCCACTTCCAGTGAATTCTTGCTCCCAGGGAAAAGCACTGTCATTTTTTTATTGCCATAATTTAGTTTTGCTTATTCTTAAACTCAAGGTTAATGAAATCATATAACTGATTTGTGTGTGTGTGTATCTGGCTTCTTTTATCCTCAACATAATGTTTTTAGATTAATCCTTATTGTTGTATATATCATTATGTATTATATTCCTTTTAATTTCTGAGTAGTGTTATATTCTATGAATATACCCTAATCTATTATTTATTTACCTGTTGATTTTCATTTGGGTAGTTGCCAACCCAAATTATATACAACTATTACAAAGAAAGATAACATAAATATACTTATACACTTATTTTTTAAAGATTTATTTATTTCTTTGAGAAAGAGCACACACACGTGTGTGTGCATGCAAGTGGAGAGAGGGACAGGAGAGAATCTTCAAGCAGACTCCCTGCTGAGTGGGGAGCCTGATGCAGGGCTCTATTCCACAGTCTGCGAGATCATGACCTGAGCTGAAACCAAGAGTCAGACTGAGCCACCCTGATACCCTTACTCTTATTTTTATAAACATGTATTTCTGCTTCTCTTGTGTACATATCTAGTAGTAGAGTCACTGGACAATAGGGTATAAAATAAATGAATAATAAATGGATTGTCCGAATAATTTCCAAAGAAGATTTTGCAACTTTTTACTCCCACCAGCTGCTCATCATTTTTGCCAACTTTTGTTGTGGCTATTACTTTCAATTGTTGCTGATCTAATGGCTTTGAAATTACATGTCTTTACACCTTTTAATTTATAATACTGTGATGATTAATAAAGTTGATCACTTTTTTTATCAACTTAGCTTTTAGGCATACCTTTTTTTGTAAAGTGGCTGCCTTCTCTATAATTTGAGTTGTCTTATTTACTTAAGAGTTTTTTTGTATATTCTACAGAAATATATAAATGCAATTCCTTGGTCAGATACTTGTATTTAAATTATTTCTCCCAGTCTGTGCCTTGAATTTTCATATCTTTAACAGTGTGTTTTGATAAGCATAAGTTTTTAATTTTATGAAATATAGTTCTTTTCCCTTTTATTTATTTCTGTTCATTTTATTTTATTTCTGTTTTACTTTATTTCTGTTTCCTGTATTTACTACAAAGCAATGAACATATTCTCTTAAATTTTCTTATAGAAGTCTTACATTTGAACTTTTCAAATTTAGATCCATGCTCCATCATAAACTAACATTTTTATGTATGGGGTGAGGTAGTCCTCAAAGTTTATTTTTTCAGTTTGTCCTATGCGATCTGTTGAAAATACTTTTCCTTTTCTATTCATTGCTACGGCAATTTTGTCCAAATTAATTGACTACATATGTGTGATTCTATTTCTGTTTCAATAATTTATTTGTCAATAAATCAGTTTATGAGAATACCACATTGTATAAGATATTTTGGTTATTATAGATACTTTACATTTCCTTACTTAAAAACAAAACAGAACAAAACAAAACAACATTTCAAACTCAATAAAGACCTCCTGGGATTTTTACTGAGATTGCATTAAGTTTTTAGATCAAGTCTAAGATGACCCCCAAGTACCCATACTCTTGTGTAATGAGCACACTTTGCACATGGATTGGATCTGTGAATATAAAGGGTTATCAATCCCATGATTATGTGGTATGGCAAATGTAAAGAAATTTTGAAGAAATTAAGATCCCTGGTCTTATGTTGACTTTCAGTTAATCAAAAGGGAGGTTATCCAGGATGAATCCACCTAATCAGGCAGCACTTCTAAACAGGGACTGGGTTCCTCCTGCTGGTCTTGAAGCAACAAGACAATATGAGTTCTATAGTTACAAGAAAATTAATTCTGCCCACAACCACATGAGTTTGAATGAGGGCTCTTAATCCCAGATGATTTCACAGCCTCAGCCTCCCACTTTATTTCAGCCTGTGAGACCCTGAACAGAAGATACAATTAGTCCATGTCTAGACATTGACCCCTAGAACCAAGATAGTACACACATGCTCTTTTAGGCTGCTAAATTTGTGGTAATTTTTTATGCAGCAATGGAAAACTAATGTAAGTGTCTGTTTTAGTGGGACAATAGGAATTCTTAAATGTTAATAACTAGGAAAGAAGTCAGGATCATGGAGACGCCAGTCAGTATTAGGAGTGACAGAGAGGTTTAGTTCAGAAATTAAATTGGTACACCTATTGCTAGAGGTCAGTAATGAAGTGATGGACTGGGAGTCAGAGGCTGGGTGAAAATCACAGAGCAAACTGGAAGCCAAGAACAAGGAAAACTAATGACATAATAACAGGCAATTAGGTAAATTAAGTAAGCAATTAATTAGGTAAACAATTAGAAGAGGTCAGAATCCTCTGGGATTTCTATCTTTAACCTATAACACACATATAAACAAGTAAAGGGCAGGTAACAATCCTATGGCATGATTACTTCAGACTCTGCGATGTATTATTCATAGATTAACACTTTAGCAGAGAGAGTCGGAAGTATAAGAAACCTCATCCATGACAGATACTTAGAGGAATATTCAAGAAAATTCCCCGAAAGGAGGAAAATTGTACAGAGGTAGAAAGTAGTAGAAGGATTGGAAGAAAAAGGACAACAGAATTCCAAGCTGGTGATGACATGGTTTACCTGAGAAGGAGTCCCACAGAGAGAAAATAGAACATAATAGAATAATGCTTATTGGGCTGGCTAAAGACATGAGTTTGAAGATAAAAGAGTCCATTCTACTTCCAAGAGTTCCACCAAGATTGACTATAACAAATTCCCTAGAATAGCATTTGAATTTTAAGAATAATAAAAGCATTGAATAGGTATCTAGCAGAAAACTTTATGTTAGCTACAAGAAAAATACTGACTTTCCTCAATCATCTCCTCAGCAAAATTAAATATTATTGGGGTAAGGGGGATGAAGAACATTTCTTTTTCTTTTCTTTTCTTTCTTTTTTTTTTAAAGATTTTATTTATTTTACAGAGAGAGCCACATCCAGCGAGGGAACACACAAGCAGGGGGAGTGGGAGAGGGAAAAGCAGGCTTCCCACCAAGGAGGGAGCCCGATGTGGAGCTCAAAGTGGGGCTGGATCCCAGGACCCTGGGATCATGACCTGAGCCAAAGATGCTTAATGACTAAGCCACCCAGGCACCCTGATGAAAAACATTTCTATTTCTGTATCTACATCCAGTTGTTAGATTTGTCTATAGAGAAAGAGGTTTTCTGGTCCCCTCTCCCTATATTGATGAATACTGAAAGGAACAGTTTTTTCCTCTAACTTTATCACTTTACTTGCTCTTGGACTCAAAGTGAACCTTTGTTGTAAGAAAATGACATTCATTCCTATTTGTCTGTTGAGTAATGGTGTATTAAAATTCAGTGCTCATAAAAATCGTACTTTTAGCCATCTTGTGTGTGGAGATTGAATAAAAACTTGGACCTTTTGAGTAAACTGAGTGTTTTAGTGCCTAAAACTTCGAAGAACACTCATGCTGTTTCCTACTTCATCCATTAAAAGGATTAGGGTCTTCACTGCACATTGTCACAACCCCTCACCATGGTCTCATCACAAAATGGACAGAAGCTCAGAGGTCTCCTCCCTGTCTGAGTAAACAGATTGGCAGCAGAGGCCAACACATGGCTAGTCAATCTTAAATAGCTCAGAAAGCTTCTTGTTGTGCATCTGTAACTTTTTGCTAGATGTTTTAAAAATATTATATTTACATGTTTTTGAAGAAATGATAAATTCACTTGGTTCACAGTTTGAAAGGCACAAAAATTAGTTATAATTCGTTTACTAATTACTAATAGATACATTTGTTTCTCCACACCTTTGAAAATAGTATTACTTTTTTTTTTTTTTAGTTTTTGGAAATTTGGTAAAAGGATTTATCTTAACATAGTTTAAATTGTATTTTTCCTATCAGAATTGAGGTGGGGTTTCTTTTTAGTTATTTGAAAGCCATTTAACTCCCTTTTATCTGAACTGTCCTTTGTCAATTCTCTTTTGGTTATTTGTATTATTAATTTGTAGGAACATTTTATATATTAAAGGTATTTTTTATTAATGATGCAACTTGCAATATTTTCCCAATTTATTGTCTTTTTACTTTGCATATGATGGGTTGGGCAATATTTTATTATTTTTTTACTTAGTCAAATTAATCAGCCTTATCTTCTGTGATTTCTAACTTTTGTGTCATACTTTGTGTCATGGTTTCTGCCTACTTTTCTTCCCCAAATATCCTATGGCTTCTTTAAATATTGTTATGGTGTTAAATTTTACAATGAAATTTAATCCACCAGAATCTATCCTGGTGTTTAGTATAAGGTGAGAACGCGCATTTACTCTTTTCCCTGAAAAAGCAACTTTGTTAATCTAACAAAATTTCTTTTAGGAACCATAATAAATCTCACTGATTTGAAAAGGGACTTTCTATGTCCATTTGTATCTGGACTCTCTATTCTGTTATTCCGATGTGTATGTTTATACCAGAACCAAACTACCAATGTGGGTTTTATGTCAAATTACTCACTTACTATTATTTATTCTGATTCTCAAAAACCTAGCTAGATTTATGGAAGATTTTGATGATCACCTGGTGTCCCAAAAAAAGAAGTTAGGCTTTTTTTTTTTTTTTTTTCAATTTGAAAGTGTGAGGTTTGCTTCCTAGCATATACTTTAATGACTTTTTCTGAGATCTGTAGGTGTGTAGTACTCTCTTTGTAACCCCTTGTTCTTTCCTGGTTGATAACCATTGTTTTTAAAAACAGTGGTAGACATTCCAATTATTTTGTCATTTGGGTTTTATCTATCACCCAGTTTCATTAACACGATCTTTTCATAACTATTTCTTATTTTAAATGATGACTTTGGGTAATTTCTCAAAAGAGGAAAATGATGGTTTCTTGCTGATATTGTCCTGCCAGAAGCTCTCTGAATCAGTCTCTCTATTCATAGCAGTTATATGACCTATTTTCAGTTATTGGACAAGAAAATAGGCACAAACCCAATGTCTTATCTTTTAAAGAAGAAATTCTAGTATTTTGAGATGATAATACCACCTACAGCAATAGATGTTGAGCTGGTATTTACTTTTCAAAAATGAAAGTTGTTTAAATTCTAGGGGAAGTTCCTCTCAAAACGTAGTGTTTCTGTGTATGGGAATTTTAGGTTTAGTAAATAAAAAACATTTCACTACTAGCTAGTCCCCTCCTTAATCGTATTCAATTACTTACTCAATAGTGTAGGATAAAATTAAGTCCTCCCCAGATAGTGTCTACTAGGGTTACAAACCAAAATTTAAAAGTTTAAGGGCTTTCAGGTAAATAGTACTAATATGAGGGGACAGATTCATACTGGCTGTTTCAAATCCTGTTTCTCTTCATCAGGTTTGATCTCTATTCCAGGAAAAGAAGGAAAACTCTGATATACTCTCTTTGCCCAGGATATGACATTAATAGGCTCCTGACCACTCTTTACATAGACTCTGCATCTGTTTGCCGATTTCGGTGACCCAGAATGTAGATCGTAAAAATCAAGATTATTTTATCAGTAAATAGATGAAAACCAAAGAAGATCTCTCACAAATGAGAGGAATCTTTCATCTTGTTACTGAGTGAAGGAATAAAAAACATTAAAAAACTATAATAAATTCAAAAGATAAGAAGTAATGTAAAAAGCTGATACTGCAAAATGCTCTCTCTAAATACGAGATATACCCAGGGACTCTGTGGAACTGAGGCTAGTTTAAGAAAAAGTATTCTGGGGCGCCTGGGTGGCTCAGTGGGTTAAAGCCGCTGCCTTCGGCTCAGGTCATGATCCCAGGGTCTTGGGATCGAGCCCCACATCGGGCTCTCTGCTCAGCAGGGAGCCTGCTTCCTCCTCTCTCTCTGCCTGCCTCTCTGCCTACTTGTGATCTCTGCCTGTCAAAGAAATAAATAAAATCTTAAAAAAAAAAAAAAAAAAAAAAGAAAAAGTATTCTGGGGACGCCTGGGTGGCTCAGTTGGTTAAGAAAAAGTATTCTGAAGATCATTCTCATTAGAAATAGTGAAAATGTGAAAGAGATACAAAAGATGGAATGTTGTTTTCCTCAGAGAAGAGTTACTTTCTTTGGGAAAAGAGTGGTGCCCACTTCTAGATGCTTATCTAATACCATTTTCCTCATTTTAGTATAAGAAATAAAGGTTCAAATTATTAATTTAATAAAAAGTAAGCTACATTTTTCTTTTCTTTTTTTTTTTCTTTCTTTCTGTTCTTTTTTTTTTTTTTTTGGTAATTAAGCTGCTGTGTGATTTCAGGTCTTGCCTATGAGATGTAAACAAATTGTTAATAGAAAAGCACTTTAGGGGCGCCTGGGTGGTTCAGTGGGTTAAGCATCTGCCTTTGGTTCAGGTCATAATCTCAGGGTCCTGGAATGAGCCACACATCAAGCTCCCTGCCCTGTGGGATACTAATTTGTCCTTCTCCTTCTGCCCCTCCCCCCATCTTGCGGGGATGACTCTCTCTCTCTCTCTCTCTTTCAAATAAATAAAATATTTTTAAAAAGCCATTTCTTTTTGAGGAAGGAGGAAGGGAGGAGGAGGAGGAGGAAACACTTTAAAAAGATTATTTTCTTCTGCCTTTTGCCTTTCTATCTTCTTCCTGTATAGGAAACAGACATGTGGAACTAGAAATTTGCATACACAATGATATTTTGAGCCAGTTTAGTACTACTGATCAGTTTCTCCTGGACTTTATCCTGTGTGAGGAAAAACTTGTAGCAAATTTAGGCCTTTCAAGAGGTGTAAAGACCTCTCTTTTGAGAGATGGTGTGACTAGTTCTTTGCTTACAGCTGAATATATCCCTAAAATAACACAGAAGGATTGAAATCTTGGATGTCAGATTATATTTCAGTGTTTTAAAACAGGAAGCTATAGTACATAGCCCAGATCAGGCCCTCTGCTTCTTTTAGTTTTCTTGGGTTATGGCCACACTCATTCGTTTAATTATGTCTGTGGCTCCGTGCATGCTACAACAGCAGAGTTGAGTAAGTGTGGCAGAGATCACATTGTCCAAGTCTGAAATATTTATTATCTGACCCTTTGTGGAAAAAGGTTTTTGACCCCTGCTTTAAAATATGAAATCAAGAGAACAAAGAGAGAATAGGGTTTTAATGGCCACTGGGTCAGACAGGATGACTGGAACAAGAGCGCTCTAGTAAAAGGTAACAAGCAAGGCATAAGTCAAACCGCAAGTAATACTGAGAGATGCTTTTGTCTTTAGCTAAACCCAAATTTATAAAGCAACTGTGAAAGTTCCTTTTGACGCCCTGACTATAATAAGTGGTTTCATAAGCAAGATTGTGAAAATAACTGAAGAATACTATTTTTTAAGCCAGAGAATAATTCATAGCATGTAATAGAAAGGAAATTTGTGAGGTTAGGGTCTTAAGAAAACTACAAAAGGCATGATAAATCAAATAGAAATTATATTAACCCACAGCAGAAGCTGAATCTGTGTGTGATCTTGAACATACAGAAGAGTGGCTTAGGAATGGAATTATCCTACTCCAGGTGGTGAAAATGGTTAGCTTTGCTTGAAAGAATAGATGCTTTGACAGATCAAGAAATGATTGGCTTCATTTCTCTCACTAGGAAGAAAGATTACAAGTTAGAACCTGCAGAAGTGTATTAGGGAAACCTAGATCTAGACAGAAATCAAAGAGAAAAACATGAAGCATAGGCCCTGTGACTCAGGAAGCAGAGTTGCCATACATAATTCAGAGAAAAAAAGAATATGACTAAGTAGAGAATGTTATAGCTTTGTAGTTTTGATGCTCAGCTCTAAGAAGGACACTGCAAGAAGTGATAGATAAGAAGTTTCACCCTTTTTCCTGGAAAAAAAAGGTAAAAATGAAATATTTCTTCTTCCATTAAAAAATTGCAAGTAACTCAACAAAATATTTGGGGATAGTGCATGGCAAGAGACATATTGGTCCTTATTAGTCCCATGAGGGCAATGGAAGCTATTACATGATCAGCATATTTATTTAAAAATCTTCATGTTTGCCTACAATTAGGTTCAAAGTTAAAATTCAATTTTAAGAGTTTTCACAGGCATCAATAACATGCAAAATATATTTATTTCATTCTATCCCTTTCTTTCAAATTTTGGAATTCCTGATAAATTCAATTACTGATCCAAAGTCAAATGAAATCTAAGGAAATTATGTTTTATGATTACTTTATGCTCTTGTTTCATTCAATTTTTATGTCAAATTTTAATCTCTAAAAGTTTCCCAAGGTAATAGCATTTATACTAATGAGGTATTATAAGCCTCTACGTCTGTATTGCTTCAGGTGTGAATTATCTTACTCTGATGGCTAAAAGAGGGAGTTTTCTAGAAGTTTGCTCTTATTTTATTATGTTATGGTCGGTATATGCTGATATGACTATTGTCAGATATATTCTGATATATAAACATATCTGAGGACAAAATGCAAAAGCTATTGGGTTCTTACTTTATGTTATTTTAAATGTAATTTTTGTTAGCTAAAACTCTGACACTTGATAACTATTGATTTGTACTGTATTAAATAAAATGACTTAGTTTTAATTTAGTTAAAAGAACCCTCCTACACTGTTGGTGGGAATGCAAGCTGGTGCAACCACTCTGGAAAACAGCATGGAGGTTCCTCAAAATGTTGAAAATAGAACTGCCCTATGACCCAGCAATTGCACTACTGGGAATTTACCCTAAAGATACAAACGTAGTGATCCAAAGGGGCACGTGCACCCGAATGTTTATAGCAGCAATGTCCACAATAGCCAAACTATGGAAAGAACCATCCATCAACAGATGAATGGATCAAGAAGATGTGGTATATATACACAATGGAATACTATGCAGCCATCAAAAGAAATGAAATCTTGCCATTTGCGACAACATGGATGGAACTAGAGCGTATCATGCTTAGCGAAATAAGTCAAGTGGAGAAAGACAAATATCATATGATCTCCCTGATATGAGGGAGTGGTGATGCAACATGGGGGCTTAAGTGGGTAGGAGAAGAATCCATGAAACAAGATGGGATAGGGAGAGAGACAAACCATAAGTGACTCTTAATCTCACGAAACAAACTGTGGGTTGCTGGGGGGAGGGGGTTTGGAGAAGGGGGGTAGGGTTATGGACATTGGGGAGGGTATGTGCTTTTGGGTAAATTGGAAGGGGAGATGAACCATGAGAGACTATGGACTCTGAAAAACAATCTGAGGGGTTTGCAGTGGCGGGGGGGTGGGAGGTTGGGGTACCAGGTGGTGGGTATTATAGAGGGCACAGCTTGCATGGAGCACTGGGTGTAGTGAAAAAATAATGAATACTGTTTTTCTGAAAATAAATAAATTGGAAAAAAAAAACCCACTCAAAACTACATATTGAAAGAGCTCACATCTGAGAATATAAACTCAGAATGAACAACATTAGTATAGCTTTTAGTGAAATTACTGGACTATAAATAAAAAGATCATATTCTATGCATGTAGGCAAAAAGAGTAAGTGTCATAAATGGAATAAAAATTAAATTATTAGATTTATTGATAGTAACATGATTCTCAAGAAAAAAACCAAAAACCTGAAGCCAAATATTTTCTACCCAGCAAAACAGACTTTCAAACGCAAGGAGCAAAAACAAACTGTTAATTATGTGCAGAAAAACAGAAAATACTTTTTCCATGAGTTCCTTCTGAGAAATGAAGAACAACCTTCAGACATGAAAATAACAGAAACTCTGACATAAGGATGGGTGGCAAGCATTAAACATGAACCTACAAATGAAGGTCAAAGGGAGAAGATGATCTGTCTAGCCCTAATGCTCTGAAGTTTTATAAATAGTACAACTATAAAAGATGGCTTATGGCAAGAACATATGCAAAGAGTTTTTAAAAATAATTTCCCGGAGCACCTGGGTGGCTCAGTGGGTTAAGCCTCTGCCTTCGGCTCAGGTCATGATCCCAGGGTACTGGGATCGAGCCCCGCATCAGGCTCTCTGCACAGCGGGGAGCCTGCTTTCTCCTCTCTCTGACTGCCTCTCTGCCTACTTGTGATCTCTCTGTCCAATAAATAAATAAAAATCTTTAAAAATAATTTCCCTTACATATTAAAAAAAAAGTCTAATTTAAATAATTTGAGTATAAGTATACTATCAAAATTAGAGATCAGGTAATGTAACATATTCCTTAGGAAGGACCCTTAATCTTCAGTGTTAGTGCATTAGCTAGACTTCAATTATCATAATTGCAAAACTCCTTTAGAATTCTAGATATATTAGAGAAGTTCAGTGGTATTTATCAGAATGAAATTCTTTTTCTTTCTTTTTCTTTCTTTCTACCATCTATCTGTCTTCTATCTATATCAAGATAATATTATAATTTAGTGTAAGGCACGAATGATCTTTATAGAGCTTAGTGATAAAGAAGACAAGAATTAGAGTTTGCAGGTGGAAGTGATGACATGATCTAAATGACTCAGATTCCCATGCCAACAAAAGTGTGAAATCGGTATTCTTCAGTATTTCTTGTTTATTTAGTTCATTTGTGTTTCCTTTATACCTACCTTCTTGTCATTAAATCATTACCACTTTAAATATAGGGAATGCACTTGATTTTTAAAACTTTAGAGAGCAACACATTTAGTTACTTAAGTGCCTTCTGATTGACAAACTTTCAATGTAACTGATTATATAAAATAGTCGTGGAAGAAAGGGAAAAAACAATGTGAGAGAAACTCATTAAATACTGACACACTTTATTGTCTATTTGCTACTACTCATAGAATGTGTTTATTTGATATTTTATTTGTTCAGTATGTGTCATCATGATTGCATTCTTGTGGTTTTTTTTTAGAGAATATACTGCATTTGAGGCTCTTAAAAACATAAGTTTAGAATTTTTACTTTAATTACAATACATTTATTGATTATTTTGCAGAAAATATGCATTAGCTCAATGCTAAGTTTATTACCAGAATGATACATATTCTTAATTTTTAAAATTTTCTCTTACCTATTCTGGTAAGATATTACCTTATATTCATGTTCACATTTGTAATTTACTTATTGCTAAGTAAATAATTGTTTTTAATTTTTTTTATTTTTCATTAACATATAATGTATTATTAGCCCCAGGGGTACAGGTCTGTGAATCACCAGCACATACCATAGCACATACCATCCCCAATGTCCGTAACCCCACCACCCTCTCCCTCCCCCCAGCAACCCTCAGTTTGTTTTGTGAGATTAAGAGTCTCTTATGGTTTGTCTCCCTCCCTATCCCATCTTGTTTCATTCATTCTTTTCCTACCTCCCAAACCCTCCACATTGCCTCTCAACTTCCTCATATCAGGGAAACCATATGATAATTGTCTTTCTCTGATTGACTTATTTCACTAAACATAATACCCTCTAGTTCCATCCACGTCATAATGCATATTATATTTCTCACCCTTTATCATTGGTATTAATCAAAGCACACCTTTTATATTTATCATGTCTCTAAACATCTCACTGCAATAGGTAATTTTAAGCAAAAAACGTATTACTTGCAAATGATATTAATTTTAGATCTTGATTAACTATATATATAAACTTCATTTCCATTTTTTTTCTCTTACAGTATTACTTAGATGTTTCTTTATTTACTTGAGAGAGATTGAGAGAGAGGGTGATTGATTACTAGCTCGGGATAGAGGCAGGGGGAGAGAATCTCAAACAGATTCCCCACTGAATGTGGAGCCCAAAGTGGGGCTTGATACTTCCACCCATGAGATCATGACAGGAGATGCAACCGAGAGTTGGATACTCAACTGACTGACCCACCCACATGTCCCCTTATAATACTCTTAAAATATGATAATATAATAGTGAATTTTAATGAAGGTCATGAGAATATTGGTCTTGGTATTTTCTTTACTAAAACAAAGCGTTATTGAACTGTTTAGGAAATAACAAGAAAATTATTCAGCCTGGATGTCAAATTTTAAATGAATAAGAAAAACTAAAGTTAAGGAGCTTTTCCTCCTTATGATTTTCTTTTCCTTCTTTCTTTTTTTTTTTTTTCTACATAGACTCCATGCCCAGCATGGAGCCCAACATGGGGCTTGAACTCACCAACCTGAGATCAAGACCTGAGCAGAGATCAAGAGCCACTCAAGTGACTGAGCCACTCAAGTGCCCCAGGATTTTCTTAATAACATTGAGCTTATTTATTTCAAAAATATAATCTATAATACATGTAACATACAGAATACATGTTAAGTGACTGTATTATTGTTAAGGCTTCTGATCAACAGCAGGCTGTTAGGGGTTAAATTTTGGAAAAGTCCAAAGTTATAGGCAGATTTTTGACAGCACAGGGATTGGTGCCCTTAACCTCTTGCCCAGCCCATTGTCCAAGGGTCAACTGTATATTGGTCTTTCTGTCTGTTCTCATGTCAGTACTACACTATCTTGATTACTATAACTTTATAATTGATTTTGAAGATGTAAGAGTGAATCATCAATTTTGGTCTTCCTTTTTTTTTTTTTTTTTTTTTTGGGCTATTCTGAATCCCTTGCATTTCTATATGCTATTTAGGATTAGCCTATTAGTTTCTGTAAATAACACAGCTGTGAGTTTGTGGGAAATTTCACTGAATATATAGATAAATTTGGGGAGGATAGTCATCTTCATAATATTTTAGGTTTTTATCTAGCTTCGTATTTATGAACATGAGAGTTTTTCAATTTGTTTAGCTCTTAATTTCTTACAACGTTTTATCCTCTCAAGACCTTGTACTAAGTGGACATTTAGAATCAAGAAACAAACATTTATATATAAACCATACACAGAATTTTTTTTTTTTTTTTTAATTGAGAGAGAGTGTGTGTATGAGCTGGGGGTGGGGAGAAAGGGCAGAGGGAGAAGGAGAGACTCAAGCAGACTCCATGTTTATTTTGTTGCATGAGTTCTACTGTAATGTTATTATTATTTTTGCTGTTTAAATTCTTACAGATTTGGCCACTGGGAGCTCTTTCAGATGTATCTATGTTTTAGTTTTTATTTTGAAAAATGGCCCCATCTTTTTTTTTTTTTTTTTTTAATTACTTCTTTACTTTCTGATGCCACAAGTTGCTCTAGAATCATGTTGTATGTTCTCTGCCCACGTCCGAAATCAACCTCTGCAGGGAATTCTGGTTCCTTTGTTGGATAATCTTGTTTAGAAAATAAAGTAAGGTGAAACATCTTTTCTGTGGGTATTAGTCACTTGATTTGTATTTTCCATGAATTGGTTTTAAATGTCTTTGTTAATTTTTCCAATGCATTGTTTGCTTTTTAATTATTGATTTGCAAGTATTCCCTATATATTTTAGATAATAATATTTGTTAACAATTAAGATTGGAATTATTTGAAAAAGAAAAAGATAGTTTAACAATAGCTCAATTAAAATATATATTTACTTCTCCTTTATGAGAAGACATGTTGATGTGATAATGATGAACTGGACAGAATCTAAGCTTCTATTTTCTTTCCTGAGCACATGATTATCATCCTCAGGGGTATTTCATGGTCCCAGATGGTATCTGGAATTCCAGATATCAAAATCAGATTCTAGGAAACAGAGCAACTGAGGAATGAAAGGCTTAAACTCTAAACTAGATTTCACAAGAAATTTTTTCTTAAAATTTTCCTTTTTATGTCTTTTTATGTCATGTATTTTAAATAAATATTTCCTTTATATGCTTTATTGACTGGAACTTGGTCAAGTAGTTACCCCTAAATGAAATGGAGGCTGGGAGAGGTCGGCTTTTACTCCGAGTGGCAAGCTGCTCACTAAAAGTCAGAGTTTTCACTTCAAAGCATTTATAGATTAGCCATGGATTAACTAGATAGATTGGCTTCTTGAGGTTGCTGCCTGTTCTGAAGTTCCTTAGCCTTCTTTCCTGTGATCTCTTACCCCTTGCCCTGACTTCTGGGCCTCTTTATATGCTGTTGCCAAGCTTCCTAGAAAATGAATGGAAGTGTTCAAGCATCTGAAATATAGGCTCAGATTGGCACATCATCACTTCTATCTCACTCTGTTGGACAAAGCATATGGTTATAGGGTCAAACTAGGTTCAACTCTTCATGAATGTTGCACAGTCACATTACTAGGGGGTAAACATGGAAAACTGTAGTCATTTTAATGATAAACCTACATCCATCATACACTGCTGAAAATGAGGCATGCATAATCTCTCAAATTTAATTTAAATTGGTATGTTATTGCCCTTATTAGTTTTAGCTTTTTTAAAAAAAATTAACCTGCTGTCTTTCCCTCCCCTCTACCCAGCAAAGTAGTTAACAGTTGAATCAATATGTTTTTAATAGCAGAGTTACACATTTGGAAAATTGTTAAACAATATGGAGTATAAAACCTCTTATAATATTTATGTTATATTGTACCTGTACAAGTTATTACGATCACTTTCTAGGAAAAAAAAAAAAAAAGGAAACAACAACAAAATGATTAGGCAGAGGATCACGCCTTTATGGGTTGAGTAGAGCTTAGGTTAAGACTCTTAGAGGACAAATGTGGCCAGGACCATTTGAAAAATATAATTTGAAATTAACCAAATGACTTTAGTGACATTTAAAAATGTCGTTTTGAACAGATTCGGGTAAAGTGGTTATTAACTTGTAGAATAATAAATCAGTCAATGTGCTAGTATATTTAACTTTCAAAGTATACATCTTTAAGTGCTGACAATGAACCACCAGTCAGTTTTCTTCCGTCTCCTCTCAACTGGCTAGGCAGATTTTGCATTTCAGAGATGAGGGTTTCTTTAAAAAGCCAGAGTAATTTATCTGGAATGGTCTCTTCTTCAAACAGCCCTCAGAGTTTTTCCTATCTGGCTGCTTATTTCCTTGCCTTTACTTTTTACTTCTAGTAGTGACATGTAAAAATTCAATTGTGTGGATTTCAGACATGACACCTTGCTGCAACGGAGAGACTGAGAATGGGTTCATGATAAGTCTGATGGGGAGTAAGTTATGCCACTGCCCTTCCCATTAAAAACAAAATAAAAAATAAAGAAATGCAACCAAAACACAAAAATCAAAATAGCACGTTATCACATTAGAGCAGTGATATAATCTTTTTCCAAAAATAATGATTTGGGGCTCTAGAATCATTTTCAGGAAGGAGGTATACAGTTACTCATAAAGCTGACTGCAGTCTACTTCTCTTTTTCCATAGTTCTCATTACACATAATCTTTATTATGTGCAGTTCAGAACTGACAGACCCTGGATTAGGAACTGCGGATAAAAACCTTGCTAATGTCAATTGCACTTTCCTTTTTTTCTTTTTTTTTTTTTTTAAGATTTCTATTTTTTTATTTGAGTAGGAGAGAGAAAGAGCATGAGACAGGGGAGGGTCAGAAGGTGAAGCAAACTCCCTGCTGAGCAGGGAAACTGATGGAGACTGGATCCCTATCCGGGGACTCCAGGATCACGGCTTGAGCCACGAGGCAGTCACTTAACCAACTGAGCTATCCAGGTGCCCACAATCACACTTTCTAAAAGATGTTCTTATTATCCCATTGTCCAGTGAAAACCATACATTTTTATATTCTTTTTAAAAAATATCTCAGATATTGAACACATGAAAGAAAAAAAGTAGGCCAGATTGGGGTTCTTCCAATTACCCTCTTTAAAAATGACTACCAATAATTACCAAAGAGGTTGTGTAAGTAGGTATGATCCATAACTTACAAACACAAAATTTTATTTTCCCTTTTATTTTAGACATAAGATCAAGTTTAATTTTTCAGCCAAAGGTGAGAGACTTAAGATCATGTATTATGGTTCTATTGCTATAATGTCTATCATAGTTTGTGATTTATAAATTTATATAATGTATAAATAGAATGTCAAGAGCTGCAATCACATAATACATGACTTGAGTCTAAAGTACACAAAAAATGCATCTTGCTAAAATTGAGGAAATATCTCATGATATGTTACCAATCAATAAAGTTATTTTACAATGGGGAACTGATTTAAAGTTGTCATAAATCCTAGTGAAGGAAAACATTTTCAGCTAATCAAATTAGTTGCTTAAATTGCTGAAGCAACTTAATTGAAATTGAATCAAATAATCTGCATAAATCACACATCAGATGTTTCTCCAGAAATCTATTTAGTTGTGATTTGTATAAAGAATAAGCACTCAAAGATATTAACACAAACCAAGCCTCTGAAACTCATTGTACTATTATGGAACATTTGTAAATGTGTCATTATTTAATTAGATTTAATATTTTAATACTTTGTACAATTTAAAGTTATTTATTTTGAAAACATTAGTTCTAAATTATCTTGCCTTCAGTAATTTTTCTAAGGAGGAAATTGGTTTATGAAGTGTGTTATTAACCAAGTAATTAAGTGGATTTATGTAAATGCATTAAAGTACATGCCATGTTGCTTCTTAGACTGTGATCCATATATTTTTTAATGAGATATATTTTTTATCACTTCACTATACGTGACTTGCTCTTCAGAAATGTTAAGCTTCTGGGGGGAAGATATGTGTGGATATTTAAAAAATACATAGAAAACAGATATTTATATATATTTACTCATATTTAAGTGTTGAATATTGTTTATATAAATTTATTCATTACTTCATTTTTAAGACATATGAGTATATTTTTCCTTTTATATTATCTTTTCCCAGATATCACCAAGAATTGACTTATACAGTTGATGGTTAATTGACCCTATATATGAAGAGAATGTGCTGACTTTAAAATGATTTGTATTGGATCTGTTTTCCTCTATTATGCCCCATCCATTTTATTCTTTTATTACAAAATAATTCAAAAATCAAAATAGTTATATAATGTAAATGTACAGTACAACTTATAACAGTAATAAATATCGTGCCCACACTACCCATCTTAAAGAAGGGCCATTACCAGTATTTTTGAAGATGTGTGGCTTAGTGGACTTTTTTTTTAATTTATTTTAAATTTATTTTCAGCATAACAGTATTCATTATTTTTGCACCACACCCAGTGCTCCATGCAATCCGTGCCCTCTCTAATATCCACCACCTGGTTCCCCCAACCTCCCACCTCCCCCGTCACTTCAAACCACTCAGATTGTTTTTCAGAGTCCATAGTCTCTCATGGTTCACCTCCCCTTCCAATTTACCCAAATTCCCTTCTCCTCTCTATCACCCCTTGTCCTCCATGCTATTTGTTATGCTCCACAAATAAGTGAAACCATATGATAATTGACTCTCTCTGCTTGACTTATTTCACTCAACATAATCTCTTCCAGTCCCATCCATGTTGCTACAAAAGTTGGGTGTTCATCCTTTCTGATGGAGGCATCATACTCCATAGTGTATATGGACCACATCTTCCTTATCCATTCGTTCGTTGAAGGGTGATTCAAATTAAAACCACATTGAGATATCACCTTACACCAGTTAGAATGGCCAAAATTAGCAAGACAGGAAACAACATGTGTTGGAGGGGATGTGGAGAAAGGGGAACCCTCTTCCACTGTTGGTGGGAATGCAAGTTGGTGCAGCCTCTTTGGAGAACAGTGTGGAGATTCCTCAAGAAATTAAAAATAGAACTTCACTATGACCCTGCAATTGCACTCCTGGGTATTTACCCCAAAGATACAGATGTAGTGAAAAGAAGGGTCATCTGTACCCCAATGTTTATAGCAGCTTATAGACTTTTTAATATATTCCTCTATCTCATTCCCAGAGGTAGCTACTGGCATGACACTTGTTCATAATTTATTGTATTTCTTTGTATCTAAACCATATTCATGATTGTTTATAAACAATAAATGGTTTACTTCTACTTGTTTTTGAAATTTATATATACATGGAATTCCTTTATGTACTCATTCAACAAATATCCCTTCAATGTATATTAGGTGCCAGCACTGTTTTACAGCAAAGAGAACAAGACAAAAATCTCCTGACCTCAAGGAGCTTACATTTCAGTGGTTGAGATGTTCAATGATTAAAGAAAATGAGCCAAATATACCAAGAATACCTAACAATAACATTTAGAGAGAAAATGCAGCAGAGAATAACATGAAATAATTGGAGGTTTAACATGTTGCCTTAAAGAGGTCGGGGAAGGCATCCTTGAAAAAGTGACTTTTTGACCGAAGACCTGAAAGACGTGAGTGAAATAATCATGTGGATATAGAGGTATAGGAAAGAATACGTTCAAAGTCCCTGATGTTGAGGGTATGTTTGCTCTGAGCAAGAGATCCCACGGAGAAGCATGTGGTGGAAGCAGAGTGAGCAGAGCAGAGAGTGTCAGAGTACTTGGGATCAATGGGGTGACAGCAGCCAGATCATAGAGGGCTTAGTAAGGTTTGGCTTTTGCTTTTAGCCTTTGGATGACTTGACCAGAGGGGAGCCATAATCAATCCTACTTAGTAGTAAGAATCACTCTGCTCTTCTGCTAAGGATAGACTGTAGGGGCTTAGACCAGTTAGGGAGTTATGTGAATATCCAGACAAGAAATCATGTCAATTTCTATCAGAAGAATGACAGCCCATACACTGAGAAGTGTTTAAACTCTGGGTGTGAACAGAATTTGCTGAAAAACGTGGAGTGTAAAGAAGAATTTAAGACCTGAGTGACTGGAAGAAAGGGTATTTCAGTGGACTACCTGAGATGGGGAGGGCTACGGGAGGCGTTTTCAATGACCTCAGTTATAGCAGGGCTAAGAATGAGAGACATAATCATCAATGGGAGTATGCCATGTCCATATTGAATAGTACAAGTCTGAAGTTCTAGCAAGGGTTTGGGCTGAAGATATACACTTGTGAGTCATTAGTCTTTCTGAATTTTTAGTAGTAGAAATATTTGAAACTGTGACTCTTCACAGGAGTACTTCTTTAGCATTATCCAACAAATTCAGACATTTTTAAAATATTATTTTTGACTTCTAGAAATTCAGCAACATCACTTTGTGTTTATCTTTATTCAGATTTCTGTCTTTAAATGTCTGGAAGAGGGTGAATTTATTTCTGGGTTTATTATTGATGTTTAATTTTATTCCATTTATTTGTTGTGTATGTTTCCATTTTCCAAAGTGGTTATATAATCCCATGCCAATTTATAATACTATGTATACATTTCTTTCTCTTTCTTTCTTTTCTTCTTTCTTTCTCTCTTTTCTTTTCCTTTTTTTTCTTTCTCTCTCTCTCTCTCTTTCTTATTTTGTAGAGATCTTTTTAGAGCACTTTTAGGTTTACAACACAATTGAGGGGAAGATACGAAGACTTCTCATATAAATACTACCCATCCTAAGAAAAGGCCATCACTTTCCTGTATGTATGTTTTAATATTTCTCTCTCCTGAAGAACTCCTGGACTTTTTCTCCAAGGGCTCAGTTTGCCTTCATGTTCTTTTCTGCTAATGCAAGCACTTTACTCAACTATTTAACTCATTTGTCCTGTGCTTAAATGTAACCCTTTCTTAATTGAATCTTAGTATATGAAAAAAAAAAAAAGAACCTACTATATTAGCAAAGTATTATCATAATATGTATTAATTATTCAATAAAAGTACTAATTTTATAAAACATCACTCTATGGTATGACAGGCTTAAATCTTTTCAGCCTCTTCAAACGCAAGTAATAAGGACCTTTTCCAATGAGAGCTTTTTTTCTCACCATTCAGCGTGAAGACTGACACGTAGCAGATATTTACAAAATATGTATTCAACAAGTTTAGAATGGAGATTTCCCCCTTTTTATGTAACTAGGATTATATACAAGACATGACAAATGTTGAAATAGTATAGAATTAGTATTGTTGCCCATTCCAGGGCAATGCTTTTTTTTTTTTTTTAAACATCAACTTCTCAATATTGACACACTTAAAAAAAAACTTTTTATTTATTTATTTTCGAGACAGGGAGAAGGAAAGGGGGAGGGGCAGAGGAGAACCCTCAATCATACTGCCCACTGAGCATAGAACCCAACACAGAGCTCTATCCCAGGATCCTGGATCATGACCTGAGCAGAAACCATAAGAGAAATGCTTAGCTGTCAGAGTCACCCAGGCACCTCAACACTTACACATTTTTTTTTTTAAAGATTTATTTATTTATTTATTTAACAGGCAGAGATTACAACTAGGCAGAGAGGCAGACAGAGAGAGAGAGGAGAAAGCAGGCTCCCTGCTGAGCAGAGAGCCCGATGTGGGGCTCGATCCCAGGACCCTGGGACCATTACCTGAGCCGAAGGCAGAGGCTTTAACCTACTGAGCCACCCAGGTGCCCCTTACACATGTTTTAATACATAGATTAATAACACTTGCTTCAAATTTATTTTAAGAAATATGCCAATGGTTACTCCAAGTCCCATTTTACTTGAACCTACTAACATATAGATCAAACTGTAGCATATTTATTAACCAACAGGTATTTTGATATTTATATCAAAAACAAAGGCTGTTAAAAGCTGTGACTTGTCTTAACAACTTCATGGAAAATCAGTAAAGTTTGCCTTAGAGTGAAGAAGGAAGTCACAGGTATACTGCATGCTAACTGCTGATTGAAATGATTGAATATTTCAATCATTGAAATATTGGGTGGCTCGGTGGGTTAAGCCTCTTTCTTCTGCTCAGCTCATGGTCTCAGGGTACCGGGATTGAGGCCGGCATCCAGCTCTCTGTTCAGCGGGGAGCCTGCTTCCCCCTCTCTCTCTGCCTTCCTGTCTGCCTACTTGTGATCTCTCTGTCAAATTAAATAAACTCTTTTAAAAAATGATTGAATATTTATAAAACCTTCTATACCGTCCAAGTAATAAATCTTGAAATTGTTATTAGTTTTATTGCTCCAATTTTTCTTTTGTTAATTTCTTCTCTTTCTTTGCATATTTTATTCTATGTGACATGAATAGAAAATCAACTTGTGTAGTTCTCTGACTCTCAGGTATGAGGGAAAATAATTTTCAACAAATAAACATAATGCAATTATTTATCTTATAGCATAGACTGGCACTTAAGTTAAAAGAGAAGATTAATGACACAAATGACTTTCTAGTTTTAAGTATGTGTGGAAAAATCTTTTTGAAAGATGGTACACCTCTTCCAGCACCGTCTCAGCCAAAGTCTTGTTACATCCTCTCTTAGATCTTCTGCAGGCCTATAAACACAAGAAAGAGCAAGGCTCTACAACCAGTTTACACATTTTTTGACATGTTACTGAGTCCTACTCTAGTCCTTGAGCAGGCCACTAAAAATAAATGAACCATGCAATGAATTTCCAGTCATCAAATTCTATGTTAGCCTATATTATTTTAAGCTACATCTTCATAGAATGCATGTTCATTGCCTTTATTAAGGCTGAATTTTAATATGCTCTTTTATTGCTTAATAATACAGATCAGTAGTTTTCAAATTGGGCTCTGAGGAGAACAAGGATTTCATGGAATCTTCCTCAAGGACTTGTCTGATGAAGATTGCAAGGGTGAGCAAAGCAGCTCTTTAAAAAATCTGTTTTTGCTTGTAGACAGACAGCTGCCTTCTGACTGTGTGCTTCCATGCACACTCTTCCATGTTGCACATGGGGAGAAGACGATCTGTCCTCCTCTTCTTAGACTGGTATTTATCTCATCACAAGAGCTCACCCTCACGACATAATCTCATCCTAATTACCTCCTACCCCCAAATATCAACACATTGCAGATTAGGGCTTCATCATTTTGTAAGAAATGTGTTTGTTCTCTAAAATCAGTCAGTCAATCAATCAGTTGTCTGTGTTATGGGGTGGATTTCTACATAAAAGCACTGTACAGACACATTAAAGAGAGGAATGCAATATGATCTAATAGGATTCTAGGAAATCTTTCCAAATGAAAAAAAAAATCTAAACTGATAGTGATATTATGAGCTGGAATATTTCTTTCTATTATTTAGTTTCATTGCACAAAGAGATACAAAAATTTCTGCAGTGTGTCATATTAATAACGTACCCTATTTTCATGATCTAGTTCTCTTTTTACTCTGCCTAATTTAAAGCTTGGAGCAAGTTACAGAGCACTCATTCTTAGCTTCCCTCTCTATCAACTATGGACCTTGGCTAAATTATTATCTGTGAGTTGATTTACAGTGCCAAATCCTAAGATTCACTGTTTTCAGAAGTGGCAAAGTAATAGGCTCATGTGATTCTGCATTCAGATTAACTCCATGAAATTTACATTTAAATAAAAAATGAGAAATGGTTTCAGACTATGGGAAGTATTACACTGGGAAATTCTCTGACAGTCAATAATTTAAATGTATTTTATCTAATATAGCAACTGCCTCTTGGGTTTTAGGCAAAGAAACAGATGTGATGCCTCCTGTAAATCACAAGAAAGTTTTCCAAGCAAGATGATTGACCTGAAGCCTGAAGGCAATTTTATGACTGGGAAATATAACAGCCTATGTGCTCTAAAGTGTATTTGCATAATTTAACTTATGTAAAGAAATTCTGATTCACATATGCCTCTGGGTAACAAATACATGACAAATAAGTAATTGAATATTATGAAAAACAATATTCAAGTAACACTCTTGTCAGTCATTGATATGGGAATCACTATTCATGATTGATAGTAGTGTATACTCTCTGTAGATTATTATGTAGAGAAGTAACTTATTCTACAGGCTTCAGGTTTTCTATCACTTCTTCAGTCCTAAGAAGTGATAACAACACCTCACAATATCTGTAAAGTCTATCTAAATATAACAGCTTGAATCAGTGACATCAAAGAAAACAAAAACTGCTTCTCTAAATACCTTTGCAAGTTTTTTTTTTTTTTACATAGGTTGTAAAATAAAACAACCATAGGCCTGCTTTAAGTTGGATATTAATTTGATTTAATGTCTCAAAGTATATCAGGAAAAACAGTTATTGTCACATACTATCTAGATGCAGTGAATTGCTCTTCCAAATAATTCCTGGAAGTAAAAATAAATAATTAAAACAAACTTATGAGAAAAGACTCTGTTAAACTTTCTCATTTTGAGATAATTGTAGATTTATTTGAAGATGTAAGAAATAATAGAATCTATGGGCCCTTGACCAATTTTCCCCAGTGATAAAGCTGGCAAAATGATAATAAATATCACAAACATGATACTAACATTGAACAGTCAAGACACAGAAACTTTCTGTCACCACAAAAATATCTCCTCATTGTCATTCTATACCAGTTCATTGCCACCTGTTCTCCATTTCTAATTTGTTTTTTGTAATTTTCTCATTTCAACAATGTTGTATCAATGGCATAATAGAGCATGTAACCTCTCAGTATTGGGAATTTTAAGCATAATTTTCTGGAGCCTCATTCAGGTAATACATATATGAATAGTTTGTTCCTTGTTAGTGCTTGGTAGTATTCCATAATAGGAACATACCCCAATTTGGTTACTCCATTCACCTGTGAAAGACACGTAGGTTGTTTCCAGCTTAGGGTTATTACAAAGGAAGGTGACATTAACATTTATGTATGTTTTTGTTTTTTTGGTGTGTGTAAATATAAGTTTCATTTCTCTTAAATCAAAACCCAGAAGTGCAACTGATGGCCTCTATGAAAAATGGAAAGTTTTGTTCTTAAAGAAACTTCAAAAGTATTTTCAAGAGCAGGCATATCATTTTACATTCTCATCTGCAATGCATGAGTAATTTGGTTTCCTTAGATCCTCACGAGCATTTGTCATGGTCACCATTTTATTTCAGCCATTCTGATGGTGTGCAGGGACATCTTACTGTACTTTTGATTTGCGTTTCCCTTATGGATAATGATGTTAAATATCTTTTCACATGCTATTTGATATACATGTATTTTTTTTCAGCAAATTATCTTTTCATGACTTTTGCCCATTTTCTAATTGGATTTTTGCTTTTTTTCAATGGTTGTATTTTGAAAGTTCCTTAGACATTAGTCCTTTGATGGATATATGGTTTGAAAATTATAGTATTTAACTTTTCATTGACTCTTAAGCAAAACTTTATAATTTTAATGAAGACTAATTCATAAAATTTTTAAAAATAGATCATACTTTTTGGTATCAAGAACTTTTTATCTAGCTCTATATAAAAATATTTTCTCCTATGTTGTTTCCAAGAGTTTTATAGTTTTAACTTTGCCATTTAAGACCATGATACATTTTGAGTTCGTTTTTGTGTAAGATGTGAGAATGAAGTTGAGATTAATATTCTGCATATAAATATCCACTTTCTCCAGCACCACTGGTTGAAACTCAATCTTTTCTCTACTGAACTGTTTTCACATCTTTGTCCAAGGTTAGCTGTGCAAGAATTCTAATTTTAGCTCAGACATATAAAGAACTTGGAAGTTGTCCCTTTGCCCTAATGGCAAAACAAAACAAAATAAAACAACAACAAAATCTAAACATCCTGAAAATCAATGACTTTTCTTGGACTTCTCAGAAAAATGAGATGTCAGCAAAACACCACTGAAAGGCAAATCCACCACTGGGGGAGGCAAATCCAGACTGTCACAGCCACAATATACTTATCTAGGCAGAAGCTACTAGAGCTATAAACTGGTAGTGACATGTAAGTTGTAATTTTGATGAATTACTGGAGGCTGGGTATGGATTATTTTGAGAAATGACTATAGGTCACAGTTTCCTGGGCTTGATCTCCAGGAACCCCTGCAGGTACTCACAGGAAAAATTCAAGAAAGATTCCCTTGTGGTATTGGTGGGAAAGAGAAGAGCAATTACTGTGAAATATATCCAGATAATTGTCTGTAAGAAAGGGCCACTCTTCAGAGAAAATGACTTTACCAGTCTTTTTTGAACTGAGGAAGGGCATTCCTCCTCTTCATTACTCTCTCCTCCTCTAGTCTTACTGTCTTACTTACGAGGCTGAGCAATGCTATCCTACTAGAAAAACAATTTTGAAGTTTACAGTCCAGATATAAAAACCCACTAGAAGACAAATTTTGTAACAAGATTCCAGAACACTTCTTCTACCCCACACCTGATGACCATACAAATAGGGTTCCAAGATAATAACCATGAATATAGGTTAAAAATGCTTTAAGACTCATGTTTTATCTAAACAGAATTTTTTTAAAAAGATTTTATTTATTTATTTGACAGACAGAGATCACAAGTAGGCAGAGAGGCAGGCAGAGAGAGAAAGGGAGAAGCAGGCTCCCTGCTGAGCTGAGAGCCCGATGCCATGCGGGGCTTGATCCCAGGACCCTGGGATCACGACCCAAGCCGAAGGCAGAGGCCCAACCAACTGAGCCACCCAGGCATCCTCTAAGCAGAAATTTTTAAGAAAACCGAGAGTCAAAAAATGGAGACAAAAACAAGGACAACAGAGAAATTTGAAATTTCTGGCACCTATATCTACAGAAAACATTAAACACAACACTAATTCAAGCTAAATTAACATAAAACCTTACATTAAGTGACTATTTACATCAATTGCTATAAGTCAAAACATCATATCTGGCTTTCAAAAAAATTACAAGGTAAAGAGAAAAACAATAAAAAATTGCAGTGTTAAATTATATTGACCTATATACTGTTGATAAGATGTGATGAAAATGGTATTTTGCCTCTTTGATCTTCCTTCCCAAAACACTGAACTCTTATGTAATTGTGAGCAAAAGATCATTAAAGTCCAATTGAGGGACGTCCTACAAAACACCTGACCTGTACTTTCAAATCTACTAAAGTTATCAAAAACCATGGAAGTCTGAGAAACTGTCTTAACCAAGAGAAGTCTAAGAAGACATAATTATTAAATCTCATATTGTGTCTTTACTAGGATCCTAGAATAGAAAAAGAACATTATGTAAATCTAAAGAGAATCTGAATATACTATGGACGTTAGTTAATAATAATGTATCATATTGGTTGCTTAATTGTAACAAATGCACCATAATAATGTAAGATGTTAATAATAGGGTTATAGAGTGTTGGGTATATGGGAACTTTGTGTACTATATTTGCAATTTTGCTGTAAAGCTAAACTTTTTTGTAAAATAAAAAAAAAATTACTGAAAACCACACAGCAGTTTGTATATTTGTGTGGATCTATTTCCAAATTCTTTATTCTGCTCCATTTATCTTTCCATGCCCTCACCAATACCACATATTCTTGATTACTTCAGCTACCTGCTAAGTGTTGAAATCAGACAGCCTGGGCATTCACTGTCATTTTATTTTTCTTCTTCAAAATTATTTGTTATTCTAGTTTTATTGTTTTATCATATAAATTTTTGAAAAACCTTGTCTATACCAACCATAAATCTTGCTGGAAATTTAACAGCAATTGTATTAAACTTAAATATCAATTTGAAGAATATTGATATCTTTGCTTTGTTGTATTTTCCAATTCATAAATATGTTAAGGGTCCATATTTATTTAGATCTTTGATTTCTTTCTTTAGCATTTTGTAGTTTTCAGCATATAAACTGTGCACTTCATGTATTAGATTTCCTTTTAGGTATAATATTTTTTAGCAGATACAAAATGTTGTTTAATTTTTTTTTATTTGTATATAGTTTGGCACATAATGATACATTAGTTTCAGGTATACAACATAGTGATTCAAGTGTCTATATGTTTTGCTCTGCTTATCACAAGTCTTGTTATCATCTGTCACCATACAACACCATTACAATATCACTGACTATATTCCCTGTGCTGTGTCTTTTTTCCCTGTGATTTATCTGGAAACCTATGTTTGTCACTCCCCTTCATCCATTTTGCCCATCCTTCCCCCAACCCCTTCCCTATGGCAACTATCAGTTCATTCTCTATATTTAAGGGTCTGGCTCTGTTTTTTGCATGTTTGCTCATTTATTATTATTATTATTATTTTAGATTCCACATGTAAGTGAAATCATATGATATTTTGTCTTTCTCAGTCTAATTTTGGTGACTACATTTTCACTGATAGATTACTGAAATAGATTTTTATATACCTATCTTGTATCCTATGACTATAATGAAGTCACTGATTATTTCTAGTGATTTATTGTTTGGACTATTTGCAGTTTTCTTTGTAAGCAGTTATGTCTACAAATAGGGATTTTTTTTCTTTGAAAATCATATGACTTTTATTTCCTTTCATCCCCTAGATTTCATGGACTAGGACTTCAAGAACTGTGCTCATTAATTTGGTTTGATCAGATATTCTCGCCTTGTTGCCAATAGAAGTGGAAAAGTATTTAACTTTTCACCATCAAGAAGCAAGTTAGTTGTAGGCTTTTCATAGATGCTTTTTATTATGTTGAGGAAAATTCCCTTCTCTTTCAATTCTTCTGAGAATTTTTGACATGAATAGGTGTTCAATTTTGTTAATTTTTTTTCTGTATCAGTTGAAATAATCATGTAATCCTTCTTCTTTAGCCTGTTTATATGATGGATTACAATGGTTGATTTTCAAAAATTGATCCTGCCAAGTACAGATTATAGTTAGTAATTGTGATTGTAGTGGATAATATTGTACTGCTTATTTGAAAGTTCCTATGACAGTAGAGCTTAAAAGTTCTCCACACAAGGAAAAAACTTGCAACTATGTATCGTGATGGATATTAATTAGCTATATTTTGGTGATAATTTTGTAATCTATAACAACATTGAATCATTAGGTTGTATATCTGAAATTAATATATTATATATCAATTGTACCTCACTTAAAAAATTGAACCTGTTTTGCATCTTTGGACTAAGACCCACTTGGTCATGATGTACAATTCTTTCTATATATTGCTGAACTCTGTTTGAAGAAGACTCAAAATCTATGATATTACTGTTCCTATTTTCTTACCTTTCATTTATCTGTAATATTATAATAATATCCTGCATTTTTCATTTTATAATATTCAACCACATTTTTATTTGATATCCATCTAAGACTAATATTGGGTACTTGATTTTCTAGAATTATTTTCTTAAGGATATTGTAACAATTTGTCAATTTGTCAAATCACTTTTATTTTTTTTCATCAACTGCTTCATATTGAATAACATAACTTGGATAGTTCCTTAAATGTACATAGTGTACAAGATGATGCTTGTTTTGCATAATGTGCCAGCTTTATTTTTCCTTGGTCATTCTCTTATTTGTGGGTTGAATGGGGTGGGGTGGGAATGATTTTTTGTTGCTACTGAAGAGATTAAGTCCCAAGAGAGTGACTGCTATCCAGAAGAGGGAGGGGTCCCTCCCAAAGTCAGGGCAGCTCCAGTTAGTTCTTTTATAGGAATATGAAAAAAGTATAAAGATTAACCAAAGATTAAAAGAAGCAAAAGAACACAAAGTAAGAAATGCAAAGACACATGACCCCATTTCTCTTCACCTCTTTCATGGTAAAATAAAAGAGGAAGGGAGATCTTACAAGCTCCCCAGAATTTCCATATGCTCATAACAGTACCAAATATCAGGGATCCTCTTAGGGAACTCAGAAATGTATCAGATCTGTGCACATCAACATTTTCCAAGATGGAATATATATATACTATTCCATGTTGTCTTCTTTTATCAACTCCTAACTCCCTGGTCATCATGCAACACACTAGAGAATATCTAAGTAGAGACAGAGTGGATACTAACTTTGCTTCTCTACTTAGCAGCATATAACTATTATGCTCACATTTGTTTTATAGTCTAGTGGGAGGTATTATGTTATCTATAGAAAGCAGGTCAGGTCAGGTCTTCACCAATCAACTTGAGAGTTGTAAATCATAAAAACATAGACTGTTAGAGCAATAAGATCATTGGAAGCAATCTAATCCATGCCATCTATTTTTACAGAGGTAAAACTATAGTCTCAAAAATGGTAAAATAACCCTCTTGCTCAAGGATGTAAAGTTAGTGTCAGTTTCATTGATAATATGTTTGTTCTTTTATGTTCTGTATGTATGGAAACACATTTGATTTTGTACCCTAAAATAAGATTTTGCATATTTTTATTGATATAGTGCAGTAGTTAACACTTTGTTTACAAAGGATTTAAAATCTTTCTAATTTACCACTATATTCCATATTGGTATAATTAACCATATTAAGCTATAGTATTTAACATTAAACAAAATTTTTTTTTTCTATTGGTTTTCTTGAAATGAGCAGTTCGCTTCCTGTTGCTAAGGAAACACATTTTTGCATGAAATGTAATGTAACATTGATGTCACAGTAAACCACTAAAGTGGAAATCTTTAAAGTCTGTCAACATCTTGAGAATAAGCAGTTTGCTCTAATCAAAATGAATTCAAAATTATTCTGAGCATGTGCAAATGCAGTATTTTAGAAACACATTTCTGCTGGTAAGGACTTGTTTTGTTTACCTACTTTATTCAAAATCAACATAAAGTATTTTTAATATGTGCTTATACTATATATAATTTATATTTTTATAATCCCAATTTACTACAAGTATGAATAAGACTATTTTGACAAAGCAGTAGTAATTATGCTTAAAAATAAAAAGGATAATTTAAAAATCAAGTGAATTTCATTGTTGATGGACTTAGCATTATCTTTTATGAAAAAAATAAAACCAAATGACATGATTTATTCTTTATTTCCCTAGCTAAGGTTTTCTTCATAAAATAAAAAGTCCAGTTATTTGAAGAGCAGATTATCTTAGGTCAACAGCAAGGAACCTTTTTTCTAATTGTGGCTTAATTCAGGAAAAATACATATACAGTTTGTAAGAGGCACTACATTTTTATTAGCATTTATAAGCCACTAAAATGTTACTTCTTTGGCATTTTTGAGAAGTAGCAATATGCTAACAGCTGACTAATCCTTTAACTTCAAATAAGATCTAGTGTATATCATGAAATGAACTGGGCGCTTTAAGATGTAGCTCATTTACTCACTGGTTTAAAGGTTCTTTTGAGGGTCTGATTACCTGAATGAATCCTTTTTAGGTGGCAGAGAGCACCTTCCTGTCAAGGGAGCTGAAATGTTAGCACCCTGGGTCTGAACAGTGGGGTTATAATAGCTTCGGGGCCACACAGATCCCTGCTATGCTGCATCCCCCAAAATTACAATAGGGCTGTTGCCCATACCTTTTGTAACAGGAATTTGGGCTGCATTGGTGAGAGGCTTGAAAAAGTGGTCATGGTGATGCCGCCAGCTTTATTTTTGTTTTTCAACATTTCCTTAGCCATTCGGGGTCTCTTCTGATTCCATACAAATTTTAGGATTATTTGCTCCAGCTCTTTGAAGAATGCCGGTGGAATTTTGATCGGAATGGCATTAAAAGTATAGATTGCTCTAGGCAGTATAGACATTTTAACAATGTTTATTCTTCCGATCCAAGAGCATGGAATGGTCTTCCATCTATTTGTGTCTTCTTCAATTTCTTTCATGAGTGTTCTGTAGTCCTCAAGTACAGATCCTTTACCTCTTTGGTTAGGTTTATTCCCAGGTATCTTATGGTTCTTGGTGCTATAGTAAATGGAATCGATTCTCTAATTTCCCTTTCTGTATTTTCATTGTTAGTGTATAAGAAAGCCACTGATTTCTGCGCATTGACTTTGTATCCTGCCATTTTGCTGAATTGCTGTATGAGTTCTAGCAGTTTGGGCGTGGAGTCTTTTGGGTTTTCCATATAAAGAATCATGTCACCCCGAATCGCTAAGGAAATGTTGAAAAACAAAAATAAAGCTGGCGGCATCACCTTACCTGATTTCAAGCTTTATTACAAAGCTGTGATCACCAAGACAGCATGGTACTGGCATAAAAACAGACACATAGACCAGTGGAACAGAGTAGAGAGCCCAGATATGGACCCTCAACTCTATGGTCAATTAATTTTTGACAAAACAGGAAAAAATATACAGTGGAAAAAAGACAGTCTCTTCAATAAATGGTGCTGGGAAAACTGGACAGCTATATGTAGAAGAATGGAACTCGACCATTCTCTTACACCGTACACAAAGATAAACTCAAAATGGATAAAAGACCTCAACGTGAGACAGGAATCCATCAGAATCCTAGAGGAGAACATAGGCAGTAATCTCTTCGATATCAGCCACAGCAACTTCTTTCAAGATATGTCTCCAAAGGCAAAGGAAACAAAAGCGAAAATAAACTTCTGGGACTTCATCAAAATCAAAAGCTTCTGCACAGCAAAGGAAACAGTCAAAAAAACAAAGAGGCAACCCACGGAATGGGAGAAGATATTTGCAAATGACAGTACAGACAAAAGGTTGATATTCAGGATCTATAATGAACTCCTCAAACTCAACCCACACGAAACAGGCAAACACATCAAAAAATGGGCAGAAGATATGAACAGACACTTCTCCAATCAAGACATACAAATGGCTCTCAGACACATGAAGAAATGTTCATCATCATAGCCCTCAGGGAGATTCAAATTAAAACTACATTGAGATATCACCTTACACCAGTTAGAATGGCCAAAATTAACAAAACAGGAAACAACATGTGTTGAAGAGGATGTGGAGAAAGGGGAACCCTCTTACACTGTTGGTGAGAATGCAAGTTGATGCAGCCTCTTCGGAGAACAGTGTGGAGATTCCTCAAGAAATTAAAAATAGAGCTTCCCTATGACCCTGGAATTGCACTCCTGGGTATTTACCCCAAAGACACAGATGTCGTGAAAAGAAGGGCCATCTGTACCCCAATGTTTATAGCAGCAATGGCCACAGTCGCCAAACTATGGAAAGAACCAAGATGCCCTTCAACGGATGAATGGATAAGGAAGATGTGGTCCATATACACTATGGAGTATTATGCCTCCATCAGAAAGGATGAATACCCAACTTTTGTAGCAACATGGACGGGACTGGAAGAGATTATGCTGAGTGAAATAAGTCAAGCAGAGAGAGTCAATTATCATATGGTTTCACTTATTTGTGGAGCATAACAAATAGCATGGAGGACAAGGGGCATTGGAGAGGAGTAGGGAATTTGGGTAAATTGGAAGGGGAGGTGAACCATGAGAGACTATGGACTCTGAAAAACAGTCTGAGGGGTTTGAAGTGGCGGGGGGGTGGGAGGTTGGGGTACCAGGTGGTGGGTATTATAGAGGGCACTGCTTGCATGGAGCACTGGGTGTGGTGAAAAAATAATGAATAATGTTTTTCTGAAAATAAATAAATTGAAAAAAAGTGAACGACAAATTAAAAAAAAAAGTGGTCATGGTTTTTGGTTGCTTGTAAGGAAGTCTATAGTGAAGCTTACGTATTTTTCCAACTCAGGAAAATCTGGCATCTAATTATAAGAAGAATGGTTTTGGAAATCAGGATTAACAGTTTTGGAAATCAGGAAACTTGAATTTAAGGTTCATATATTTTGATATATTCAATACTCCTTTGTACTGAAGTTTTGCTTTTATATGTTGGTTCTTGAGGACACTGCAGATTTTATTCACATTCTTATGACCTTTGTCACATTCGGCACCAGATGAGTATCAGGAAGTATTTCTTTCTGTTCTGTTTACAATGTAATGTTTTAGAGACAATGCAATGATTTCTGTATCTCAGCATGCTTGCAGAGTATAATGTCCTGTATGTATCACAGTCATTACATTTGCATTAGGAAATAGAGGGATTATTTAACTTTATTTCGTGTTGTATCAATAATTCTAGCATAGCTTTTATAATTGAGGTAAAAGAAGCATTTGTGTATGTGTATACGTGTGTGTGTGTTCATGTTGATGCTATTGCTTTCATCTTTGGATAATTTTACAGTGTAAACTTTAACTAAATGGGCTGTTCATGTCAATTATGCATTTAAAAAATTACTAAAAGAGTTGTAGAATATTTGTTAAAAATGTGTGGTCAGTGACAGTATACATACATAATCCATTTAAGTAAAGCTGAATCATATTTCCCAAACAACAGACCTACTATTACAACCATGAAGTAATAACACAGACCATTTCCACATCTCTCCTCGAGTCATTTAACAAAACTTAGTCTATGTGATTTTCTCGCCAAATCATTTTTTATGAAGTGGTAATGAATAAATATATTAAGGAGCTCTAGAACATACCTTAAAATAAGGATTTTTTTTTGTTTTTTGTTTTTTGTTTTTTGTTCTAGCATTTAGTACTTGTAGGTTTAAGAACAAAAATAAAAGAAATAGGGGCACCTGGGTGTCTCAGTCAGTTAAGCCTCTGCCTTTGGCTCAGTTCATGATCTCGGGTCCTGGGAATGAGTACTGCATTGGGCTCTCTGCTCAGCGAGAAACCTACTTCTCTCTCTGCCTGTTGCTCCCTCTGTTTATGCTGACAAATTAAAAAACAAAACAAAACAAAACAAACAAACAAAAAAAACAAAAAAAACCCTAACAAGTAAATTTAAAAAAAAGAGATCGACGTAAATCTCTGCTGCTAACCCTCTGCCCTGGAAACCTCACGTTAGCTGCCTCAGGGCTGGAGTGCTGAAGTGCTTCCTCTTCATCTGTGCTGCTCTTTCCCCTTCTCTATGGTCTCTCTGCTGGCATCATGCTGCCTTTCCCTCTGTCTACATACCAGGTCCCAGTAGAAACTACGGGGCTCCGAAGCTGAGGAAAACTTAACTCTCATTAGACAGGCTCTCTCTTACTAACCGCACAATCTTGGACATGCTCATAAATGCCCGGAACCTCTATTTTTTTTTTTCAATTGTAAAATAAAGATTAAAAAATAAACTTACTTGTTGATAATTTAAGCATGTAAATCCTGAGGCAGGATGTTTGACACAGAATTAAATGCAATTAAAGATAGCTATGGTGTTGATGATAATGATCTATGTATAGAAAGAGAAAGACCCCCTAGCTATATCACAGGGTTGTGAAATCTTGTCAATAATACTTGTGTGAAGCATTCAATTGAGAAAAATAAATTACTGAAAAAGATTAAGATAAAATTATTCTAGACTGATTTTAGACCAGTTTTCCTTCCCATTCTAAAAAAGAAAAGATATTGGATACTACTACGCAGGTTATCAGAGATAAAGAGCTCAACAAGTTTTAATTAAGTTATTTCAATTATGGGATCAGTGCACTATGTTGTAGATATTTTATCTTTATCTAGCAGCTAGGAACCATTTTCATTTGGTGCCATGCTACACAACATTCAGCCTGTTCCACAATAATGCCAGAAATCTATTGCTTTAAAAGGATACGTGCAAAAATAGTGTTCACCTTCGTGATGTCAGAATTGTAGAAATCTTGGGAGTGAACAGTGTTTTGGGGTAGGAGGACTTCTTGAGGGGAAGACTAAGAAAAATTCCTCCAAATATTTTCAAAGTAATAAAATAAGAGATTTTAATGCTACAGTGTTTTGCTTTTTAGTATGCAATTCATTGTGCTAATAAAGCTTTTATATAATTGCATAGCAAACTTGCTAAAATCAAAACCCACTTTGAGTGAGTACTAATAACAAAAAAGAGAGAAAGAAAAGGAGATAATGTAGCTAAAACTAGTATTAGTATTCATGAAAACTAGTAAAATCTAATAAAGATGAAATATATATCATGGCCAAATAACCCACAGACACAATACACATTGCTTTGGTGAGAAACTATGCTTTTCATTATAGGCCCATAAATATAAAATAAAAATCTCTATGGAACAAATTTCATTTAAATATTTCCCATGTGCTAAAATTGACATTTGAATTTTAAACCATTTTAAAGTCTACTGGAATTCATTTTAATTTGCTCTCTGAAAATATTTTCTTTTTCCCTTATATTAGATTTTGAAGGCTGTTTCCATAGAAACCACTTCATCAAGAAAGAGCTTGAACTTTTTTTAAAAAACATTAAATGGGCTTGACCATCTCTTTTCCTATAGAGATACAAGCAACCTAAAATAGCACACAAAACAATTTTAAATGTAAGCTGATGTTTACACTGTAATCCCTGTGGTCAGTGGCCAGAAAGTTCACAGAACTGTTCTTTGCTGGTTTGTCTATGTCATTCCTAGATTAGAAGCTGCTGTGGCAATGTTCTTTTTTCCTTTCTTTTTTCCTCCCTCCCACTCTCTGTCCTTCCTTACCTTCTTTTCTATATTAGTATCCTATGGTTGCTGTAATAAAGGACTACAAACTAAGTGGCTTGAGACAGCAAATCTATGTTCTCTTACAGTTCTAGAGGACAGAAGTCTTTAAAACAGTTCAGTTGGCTGAAGTCAAGGTGAGGGCAAGGCTGGTTCCATCTGTAGGCTCTAGAGAAGAGCCCTTCCCTTGTCTGTTTTAGCATCTGGTAGCCACATGTGTTCCTTGACTGGTGACCTCCTTTTTGCATTATTCCAGGCACCTGATTCTATTGCTGCTTCTCTTACCAGCTCTCTGCTCTTCTCACTCCTTCCTACAAGAACCCTTATGATCACATCCCACCTACCCGGATAATCCAGGATAATCTTACCATCTCAAAATCTTTACTTAATCACATCAGCAAAGACCCTTTTGCCATAGAAAGTAATATTCATGGTTCTGGGTTTATTTTGCCTACAATACTTCTTTTCTTTTTGTTTCCTGGATTTCAAGTTATTATTTGCACAGAAACAACAACAACAACAAAAATAGCATAGTTTGTAGGTTAACTAATGAATAAAGACGAAACTTCTCACCAGAAAAGATTCAACTTCAACAAGGATTTGAAGACAACTGAGATGGTATACAGTTGACTGTGTCAACAAAAATACCAGATAAGTTGCTGAATACATTTTCAGAGATGATGATAATAGATTTTCATATTTGCATAATGCCTTAAATATTTGCCTGCAATACAGCAATGAGGCTAACGTGATTATGCACTTCTCCTGATCAGACAGTTAAGGTCCCATAAGGCTAAGTGCCTTGTAGAGAAGCTTATACAATCTTCCAACTACCACGAGGTTCACAAGCAAAGCACTGTCCTGCCTCCTTGCTTGGTGGATTTATCACTGTCCTTAGAGATTCAGGCTGGGAATAGTATAGGTTGTTTCTTCTCCACCACTTGTGAAAAACACATTGTGCAAATGAATATAACAATGCAAGCTTTAGAAATACATAATTCGTTTTTCTTCAGGAATCTAAGCTCTTAACAGTGCTTAGATTTATACCATATGCCAATTTTTTTTAATTCTGAAGAGCCTGAATTTGGCTCTACCTACTTTGGATACTAAGAAAGAAACTTATTGGTAAATTATATTTTTCCAAACATTTAACAGAAAATGAAAATGAAACAGTTGTGATCCCACCACAAAAATAACAGTTTTTCTTTATTCTTGGCATTTTTACTTCATGTCTTCTATGCATTTTTAACAAATATATTTTTCTCAAACTGAGAATGAATCGTGATCTTTTTTCTGTATCATTAAAATGGTTGTAAATGTTTATTATTGTATTATATTATGTTGGAAATTATTTTTGTTTTTTGTGTGTACATTGGATTGTTTTTAGAATTTAAAACTAAAATTTAAATTGCACATTCGACTATGATTAGTGGTAAGATTCTATTTTCAAAGTGCTAATCGATATCCATTAGAATCCTAGCATTATCTTCAAATGCCCAGTTCCTTGGCATTTTGTCAATATTGGATATACAATTTTCTATGTTTTCCAAAATATAATCTAAAGTGTTATTTTTTATTGTTATAATTTGCCCTTATTTAGTTTTCCAGCAGGATGAACATCTTTTTTTGTAATTTATATCATGAGTTGTTTGTTTACATCGTTTGCAGATTTGTCTTTTTGTTGAATTTTCAAATTAATACAAATACTAATTAATCCTATTAAATCTCTGCTAATTTGTATAGAGAAATATTAAGTTGTGAATATTGATAATCACCAATTAAAGCTTCTATTTTTTTTAAAGATTTTATTCATTTATCTGACAGACAGAGATCACAAGTAGACAGAGAGGCAGGCAGAGAGAGAGAGGAAGAAGCAGGCTCCCCACTAAGCAGAGAGCCCTGATGCTGGGCTCGATCCCAGGACCCTGAGATCATGACCCAAGCCAAAAGCAGAGGCTTTAACCCACTGAGCCTTTCAGGCTGCCTCAAAACTCCTATTTTTTATTAAAAAAAAAGAAAAAAAATACACTCACCTTCCTTTTTTTTATTACTGTTACTTTTTATTATGTCATGTTAGTCACCATATAGTACGTCATTAGTTTTTGATGTAGTGTTCCAAGATTCATTGTTTATGTATAACACTCAGTGCTCTATGCAATACATGTCCTCTTTAATACCGATCACTGGGCCAGCCCACTCCCTCTTAAAACCCTCAGTTTGTTTCTTGGAGTCCACAGTCTCTCATGGTTCATCTCCCCCACCAATTTCCCTCCCTTCATTTTCCTCTTCCTTCTCCTAATGTCTTCCATGCTATTCCTTATTTTCCACAAGTAAGTGAAACCATATGATAATTGTCTTTCTCTGCTTGACTTATTTCATGCAACATAATCTCCTCCAGTCCCATCCATGTTGATGCAGAAGTTGGGTGTTTATCCTTTCTGATAGCTGAGTAATAGTCCATTGCATATATGGACTACATCTTCTTTATCCATTTGTCTGTTGAAGGGTATGCTGGCTTTTTCCTCAGTTTGGCTATTGTGGATGTTGCTGCTATGAATTTTGAGGTGCATATGGCCCTTCTTTTCACTACTTCTGTATCCTTGTGGTAAATAGCCAGTAGTAGTGGAATTGCCAGGTCCCAGAGTAGCTCTATTTTTATTAAGTTTTTAAACTGCCAAGTGTCAATGCTTATATGTTTGTATTTTAAAATATATTTATTGTTTTAAATTTTTCTTCCTTCAGACTAGTAATACTAAGTGTTCTATAACACTGCATGTAATTATATGAGAAAAAATGTGTTTATACAAATTATAGGTCACATGGATTATTCCTCCATGAATAAATATGAATAAAATCCCTCCATGACTATATGTATGATTATATGATTATAAATGATCATATGATCACTATAATAGATTATATAATCTATGATTATAAATAAAATTCTTACATGAATAAAATAAGATTTTCTAGTATATGTGCTGCCGAAGCGAGCACAAAATAAGATTTTCTTATAAAGTCTTTATATGCTCAAGGGTTTTGTTATTTTGGGTTTGGAGTAATCTTTACTCCTCATCTCCAATTCACTTACTTAGTCATTCTTGAATCCCCTCCAATAGACTTTTTTTAGCCAGTACCCATCTCCCCCATATCCTCTCAATTCCACATTGTTTGGTGAGCTAGATGGGTGACCAAGGTCTTGAGGTCACAGGACTGACTCAAGGCACCTATGATGTTAAGTTTATAATTTGAGGTAGCCATTAAAGGTACATGTGGGAATAAGGTCTTTCTATAGATATGGTGGCTGTAAATAGCATTCCTCAGTGCTGATATTATTGTGCCCTGAGGAAGACATGTCATTCAAAATTCAACTAAAATATCTCTTTCTAAAAGTGGCCTCTCTAATGTCCCTGACCAAGTCGCATTCTACCTCGTTCTTTCTCAGAGCACATTGTATTTCTTCATAAAGAGTCAACACCTTAATTACAATTTGTGTAAAATTTTCTTCATTACTTGACTCACCGACAAATATGCCTAACTCATGGAAGGCTAAAATATATATACCTGTTGTGTAAATAGAGGACTTAATTTTGATATGCATAACTTGATCTAATTATAACTCCATAGATTTTTCTTAATATACTTTTCTAAAAAATTAAGCATTACTGTCCATTGGACAGAATCTATATTACATCTATGTATTTAAAATTAGACATAACAAGTCATTATAAAAATTTTTGTAATATGCAAAAATTTCACAGTAGCATTATTAATAACTCAATAAAAGCTTTTTTTCACTCTCAGTACATAAACTATTTCATGAAAATGTTGAATATGAAAAAAGTAACATTTTTATGTTACACATAAGAAACACACAGAGAAATAACCTGGAGATCAGGGGATGCATTCAATATAAGACAAATTCAGTCCTATTTAATGTAGAGCAATTATTACTCAGTGTAATAAAAAACATGATTTCTGGGTTTTTAAAGAAGATTTATTTCCTTTTCCTATTATAAATTCTGTAATTCTCACTATACAAAAAGATGTGATTATTATTAAATTTGTTCAAGTTTTAATTTTTAATGTTTCACAGGCAACTGGGATAAGGAATGGCAGAAAAAAAAATAAGACTCATTTTGAATGTGACTTGCTTGGAAATCATTAGATATTACACCCAAAACTTACTATTACCTCTTATCTCTACCTTAGTATATGTAAAAACACAAGAGTTTTAGATGGTATTGAATTGAATAGAATTGAACTGTTAATTTAAGTTTAAGCAGTATAACATAGTTGTGAACAACACAATTTTATAAGTAGGAAGTACCTTGAGTCTCTTGGCTCTGACCTGTAGTGCTTTTGTGAGGTTAGGAAAATCAAACATACCATCTAAATCTTAGGTTTCTATGAATGAACAGGGAATGAACAGATTCCCTTCCAAGAACTATTTGGAATATTGAATGAGAGAAGACTAAATGCTAAACACATGGTCCGGGTCAAAGACATATAAAAAATTAGCTTTTACAAAGCTTGAAGAGCGATTGAGAACACACCCAAGACATAAATAGTTTAGCAGGACATATTTTTCTACCTACCTAGTTCTTCTTTTGTTTTGGGAAGAGGTATGAAGACATTTATGGTAATATTAAGAGTTACTGCATAAATATCACTAAAATCAAGTCCATTCACAAAGTAGTAAAGTCTTTATAATCCTAACTGGTCATAAGCTAATGGGTACAGCCTTCATGAATGGGCTTGTTAACCAAGTTTTCATATCCATCCCACACTGACGTCCAAGTTTTCAAGAATTAGAATATATTAAAACCACATAAAACAAGATATCTTCTGAATATAATATTTCTTTGTTTCAGTACTTATTTTGACATTTCGTGTTATCTAAAGGAAAATAAGTGATTAATTGCCCTTGACAACTGACAGTAATTGAAACATTACTTTGTAGTGTGAGTCAGGAAATGCTAATTCAGAAAGAAATCTGGTTAGTCAAATGTTATAAATGGGGATTTTATTGTATCCTAATTCCTATCATTATGCTTTGTCTTAATGCAGAATTTCTGTAAGTTACATAATTTTTCTGTGCATGACCATATATATGCTTTTAAGTAGGCTACAGGCAAATACAAACATATAAATAACTTCAAGACTTGCTATAAGTAATTTTCAAGATTAACTACACAAAATGATGAAATGAATGCTACAATAGTAGGGATGAATTTTTGCTGAACATAAGCTTATAGAAAATGTGATCTTTAATGTTGAACAAAACCTTGAAATATTTCTATATTTCACTAATGCTGTCATGTCTAACTTTGCATTTGAATGAGCCCCATGAATATAATGCCTTATAGACCTACCAACTTACTCATATTCCATCCTTTAGGATAGCAGACTAGATAGTTATGGCGAATAATGTTATTATTCAAGGACAGTGGGAAAGTGAGAATTTTATAAGAAGTTTACCTCAGGGCAAAGTAAGGAAGTAAAATCATTTTTATGTTGGCAGTTCCTATGCATTAAATTCTAGATTACTAAGGCACTCTGATAGAGTCTCTGTTGGACAACTTCAGAATCAGGTCTGGAGAATTAAGAAAATTATGTTTACAAGTAAAGAATTGAAGAACAATTTAAAATAGTCATTCATCTTTCTGAAGTATGTTTCTTAGAAGTGTTCTAAGCCAACAAGTAAGTGTGGGCTTGCAGTTGTATATGGTGCCTTCTGAGGTTATCCTGGAAGGCAAAACATCTGCAGAGAGCGTTAACAGGCATTCAGTTTATACTTGGAAATCTACTAGGTTGAAAAGGCACCTCCTCCTACTTCCCCGCCATCTTGTCCCCCCCAGACTCCTTGGAAATCTACTAGGAAGTATACTGCTTAAAATTTTGTTATTGGTTTAAAAAATCGCTTGTTTGGATTAGGTCCTCTAAAATAGAATATGTTTACTATTATTGGAAATATGAGACATTTGAATTTTTATTATCATATATGTATTTAAACATAATTGTAATTTGCAGGAAATCACTGATTATCTTGCAAATTGTTATTTTTTTTATACCTAAAATTCAATGCAACAAGCAGTTAATAACTCTCTAGGTGCTCTGACACATACTGGTATAAGTGGGCAGTTAAACACAATGTTAACCCTTCAGGAAATTAATAGGAGATCAACATGTATAGTTCATAATATTTATTCTCATTTTGACTATACTTGCATACACGTGTACCTAGTCATAATTCACAGAAAATTAAGATATACTGCTATGCTAAATAGAGAATAGCGTATCTACTTATGCTGCCTTTATCTAAGTAATTTTAAAATTTGCCTTCAGCATCTATGATATTTTCTAACAATAAATAAGAATGTCTTAGATTTTATAAGAATGTATATCTTAATTTCCTCATGGGCTTTCAGTTACCCAAGGTGCTTTCTTATATTACTCTACATAACGAAGGAAATAGTAGCTTATATAAATGGCTAATATTCATAAAGAAAACATGAAAAAAAGCAATCACAACACTGATTTCATGACTTTACTAATTTTTTTCAGCTGAATAGGTTACATGATGAAGTTATTAAACCAAAGTAATCTACATATTATTAAATAAAATATGCTTTATCTAAAATATTGCTTGTAGAAGGCAAGGAGTCTAGTATAAGAAAAAAGAAAATTGGAACTTCTTCACAAACCGTTTGAAAAGAGTACCCAGTTTTTACTACTTTCTTTTTCTCTCTTACTTACTTTCCTTATTTTGGAGGGTTCTTTCTCAGTAAGATGTCAAACTCAGTGAAACATGAAAATAAGTGTGAAATTCATTCACTCTGCAAACAAATATTAATTTTTGCACTAAGTATTGTCTGACATCATTCTGGGCTCTAGGAACACTGAGGTAAGAAAGACAATTACTGTTTCACAGAGCTCTTTAATAAGTAGACAATCATTACATAGTTCAATAAGTTCTATGGTTGGGAGATTTTACATTATATTACTGAAGCATGAAAAAGGTAGCCCCATCAAGAATTGGGTCAGTGAAGATAGAGTATGAGAAATGGCATAGTATATGAGACTTGAGGATGAATAGAGGTTAGCTTGATAAAGAACTTGTGAGGGATGAGAGAAGTGTTTGAATTAAAGGAAATAATATCTATAAAAATATAGAAATAAATATACCCTCTGATATCTTCTTCAGAGTTAACACATTTTATCTCCCTCCGGCTAGAATTATCTACCACCTAAGTCTCAAAACTGTATCCCTCCCTGGAAATTTCCATCTGCTGCACAAATTCGTCTTGCTTAAGATTATGCTAATTCCCAAAGAACCACTCATTCTGAGTAGATGTGGCAATACCATCATCTAACCTCCTTGCTACAGGGAGGTTAGACTTGAGGGAACCTAAAGAGACATCATAATTAAAGAGCTGAGACCTCAGCTGTCATTGTTCATTAGCTTTTCTCTCTTCCCAACTTCTGCTGGCCTCATTTCCTTTTAGGTGTATCCTCCTAGAATACTCACCAATAAATCATTGACATGCAACTCTCCATCTCAGTGTCTGTTTCCAGAGTACCTAGTCTAAGACAAACACAGAAGTGGACGATAATATGAAACCTGAAAGAAGACTAACATGGGTATGGGTCAGAGAATGAGGGAGAGTCAAAAAATTGGACTGGAGAGGTAAGCATGAGTTACCCTGTTTGGAAATCTTCTTGTAATGTTATTATAAAAACAATGGAAAAGTGTTGGGGTGTTTTGTGTAGAGGAAAGATACAGTCATCCTAAAATTTCATGAGATTACTCTGGTTGCTAGGTAGATAATGGATTAGAAGAGGATAAAGGTAAAGGCAAGGAGCCCTCTTAAGAAGTTGTAGGAGTATTCGTTGTGAGAAGTGACATTCAAAAGGGTGTGGGGATGATGGGGTTAGGTAACTAAATGGATGTGAAATATATTTGGAGTTAGAATGGATAGAAATTAATGTTGGATGTGTAGGGAGACAAAAATGTATAGAGTTTCAAGTGAAGCTCATATGTGTGGCACTGTGGCTAAATGATGTGCCATTTATGGCAATAGAGGAGTAGCCTCTGTTATCTTTGTAAGTAAATTTCATTTTGCTAAGTTTAATATATTATATGTAAATATATATACATATATTTGATTATATAGAGGTAGATGTATAAATTGGATATATATACACACATATGTATATAATGCTGTGTAAACAGTAAGGACCTTGATAACACTAGAATATGAATTTTAACTGATAAAGTTTTAGGCAAAGAGGGAAGCTTAGAGGGAAGGTAGAGGAAAATAATTAAGGGAAAAGCAACTTGAAATTCCTTGGAGAAGATTTGGGGGAAATGCATAGGAAAAAAATTGAATTAGATTGATTTAAAAATATTTCTTGTATAACATGGAATCTAGAGGATTTAAATGTTGGAGCTATCAGCTTTTTCATTCTCCTGGCCTTTCGCTAAGATTATTGATGGGTGTGGATGACTGTTATAGCATCAGACATTACACTGGGGTTCAAAGATAATGTCTGGGAAGAGCATAAGAGCTATTGTTTTTGCTATCCTTTTATTTTATTATTAATTTTAATTTAAAATAGGCAAATGCTTTCCTCCACAAAATTCATCTTACAGTCCTTTACCAAGAATTCTAATGTGTGGCTACCCCTAACTGCAACAGAGCAAATGCTTAGCTTTCCCATCCTTAATAACTGAGATTTGGAAGGAGGAAAAGAGGTTGGGAATAGGATGGATTGGGGCAACCATCCTAGCATCTGCCACAATCTGCCCTTTGTATTCTTAACCTTCAAACACAAGCTTTTCCCACATATATTCACTGCATGAAAAGCTTTTGCCTAAATACCATAGAGTTGCTTTATCAAATTTCAGGTCCAGAATCAGTGTTTAGCAATCTCAAAAGTAAAACAAGTTATTTGCCAAGAACACCTAACATAAAAAGATAGAAAACACAGGATAATTAAATGGATTTTTACTGAAGGGTCTTTCTTTTACTTTGACTGAAAAAAAACAAAAAACAAAAAAAAACAAAAAAAAACCCCACAAATCTTGTGCCTTATCTGAATACCTGATAAGGCTGATCCTCTAATATTAGTTTTACCTTGAGTTACAGAATAAGTTGGATTTTGAGACTTTAAATCCCAAATTGTGGGACTCTTACTCAATTTAGATTGCTAAAGACAGAATGCTTTTCATTATTAAAGCCATATTGTGTGTGATCTGCTTTCAGACTAGCCATTCTACTTTGGCTGGAAGTGGTAAGAAATAACAAGGATACTCCAATTTTTTTCTATAATTTTCACTATTTACACACCATTGTTCTGCACATGGCCAATCACCCTAATTTGACCAAATATTTCATCCCATAATAGAAGTCACCAACATTAGATCAAATTGGTTGGGTCTTTGTTAACTGAAACTTTATCTCCTCCACTAACTTTGTTACCCACAACATCTTGTAGATATTGCATAAAAGTTTCACACACTTTTGGAGCACCTGGGTGGCTCAGTGGGTTTAAAGCCTCTGTCTTTGGCTCAAGTCATGATCTCAGGGTCCTAGGATCAAGCCCCACATTGGGCTCTCTGCTCAGTGGGGAGACTGCTTCCCCTCTCTCTCCACCTGCCTCTCTGCCTACTTGCAATCTCTCTCTCTGTCAAAAAAATCAATAAACTCTTTAAAAACAAGTTTCACACACGTATAGTTAGATTTATTCATGGGTACTCAATTATTTTGGCTGTTAGCTTAATAGAATATAGTTTCTCTATTTCTAGTTTCCATGTGACTATTGCTTGGATAGAGAAAAGATGTTGATTTTTGATTTCCATATTATAATTGGCCTTTTTGTTCATCTTGTTGAAATCATTGCTGATTTCCATAGTATGGTTGTTGGTTCTTTTGGATGTTCCAGGTCTGCTATCATATTTCCTACTAAAGATGCCTGTGGAATATTAGCTTCCTAAGGAAATAATATGTTTGCTATAACTTTAAACATTTTCCTTGATGAAATATATTTTAGTTGTATAGCACTATTATAACAGTTTTCTCTATTTCTTATCCTCTGTCTCTTAGTTTTTCAGCTTTTGTCATTTTGGCTCCTATTGAGTTCTATTTTTTTTTTTTTAAAGACTTTATTTATTTGACAGAGAGAAATCACAAGTAGGCAGAGAGGCAGGCAGGGAGAGAGAGGGGAGAAAGCAGGCTCCCTGTGGAGCAGAGAGCCCGACGCGGGGCTCGATCCCAGAACCCTGGGATCATGACCTGAGCCGAAGGCAGAGGCTTAACCCACTGAGCCACCCAGGTGCCCCGAGTTCTATTTTTTAAACATGATCTCAAAGTCTCTCCTTTTAATAGTTGTATTTCTCTGTTTCCCAACTATTGACACTAATAGCTTTGAATTTAGTTTCTGTTTTCTATATTTTATGATTTTACTTTGTTTCTGTTTTGTTGTTGTTGTTGTTGTTTTTCAATTTATTTATTTTCAGAAAAACAGTATTCATCACTTTTTCACCACACCCAGTGCTCCATGCAAGCCGTGCCCTCCACAATACCCACCACCTGGTACCCCAACCTCCCACCCCCCCGCCACTTCAAACCCCCCAGATTGTCTTTCAGAGTCCATAGTCTGTTTTGTTTTTTTTCTGAAGTTAGTTAAAATCATGGTTTTCTTATTTTTAATTTTCCCTATGTTAGATTGAAGAATATAAATATTTTATCATTTTTAATACTTACATCATTTAAACATTTCTGGAATCAAAATTTGTCCCTTCATTGATGGCATCTTCTAATAACAGTCAAATGGAAGTCAGAGCAGAGCTGTTCTTACCTTTTCATGCATGACCTTTCATATAATTTCATATTATAGGTAGCATACATCATTGGTACCATATACTTTCTGGTGTCACATATTTATATTTAGTTATCTTTAAAACTATCTACAAAAATAGCGTGATTGACTACTGAGATGTAAAATTACTTGGAAATTAATATGGGAACAGTGAAGGGGAATAAATTTGATATCAGTGAAGCAAATATCTGCTGTTGGCACAATTAAAGTGATCCCATATTTTCTTGCTGAATAACAATAAGTGCTTTTTGGAACCCAAAAAAGAAACCTGAAAGTAGATTAAGCTGCATCATGTTTTGTAACTGAGATATATAAAAAGGACTCTTTATCATACAACAAAAAAGAAAGGACCAACATCAAAACTTGTAGGATCGTTGTCAGAAGCTTGGAAGGAAATACTGGAGAAAATGCTGTACTACCAATCCTTATGCTGGCACAGACTATGCGGTTATCTGAAAAAAAGAAAAAAAAAAAAAAGGAGGGGCCTTTGTTGATTCCAATTTAAAAGTTATCTGAAAAATTTAGACTCTGAATATGAAAACATTTTAAGACAAACATTTGTTTCTTATAATTTTTTGATGATTATATCAGAAAGATATAATAGATACACCTAAATAATTCTTAAATATCTCCAATACATATAAACATTCTAGAACATGTGTGCTGTTACAACATATTTTTCTTAATCAAACATAAAATATGTTGCATCTAAAAATTAATGACATAGTTTTGATGATGATTTACTTTTTTTTTAAGATTCTTATTCATTTATTTGACAGAGAGAGATAGAGAGATCACAAGTAGGCAGAGACAGACAGAGAGAGAGGGGAAAGCAGGCTTCCCACTGAGCAGAGAGTCCAATGCAGGGCTCTATCCCAGGACCCTGAGATCAGGACCTGAGCTGAAAGCAGAGGCTTAACTCACTGAGCCACTCAGGCACACTGATGATTTACTTTTTGAATGATCACCTTTACGTTTTTAACATTCCTTTGTATACTTTTCTAACAAATTGCAAAATAATTTAATAGGTAAGATGTGAATATAGAAACAAAGAAATGACTGATGAATTTTTAAGCATTTTTACAAGTTAGTTATTATATACATTTAAGAATATTAAAATACATTTGTCATTATACAGAAGTAGTTGTGCATTTTAGATGTTTGTGTTGTTAAAAGAACAACCCCTGACCCACAACTTTTTTACTATAAATGAGTTGGTAGATTTGAGTAGAAGCTACAGAGGCCTATTGTGGTCCTTGTATTAATAAAACTTTGGAATATGAGGTGAGTGGCAAAATCCTCTGTGGTTTATACTATCGTTTCTCGAAGAGCTGAATTATTTCATGTAGTTAATACTACCAGGAAGCAAGTTGTTTCATCTGATTGGAGGGGCAAGTGTTCACTTATACCCTCTAAAGTGTAATAATTTTGTTTTTCAAATGAAATTTATGATACTCCCTGCCTGCTCTATGACTAAGAATCTATCGGACAAGAGGTTCCAGCTAGGGAAAATTATATTAGCCACTGATATATAGTCTTTGTTCTCTAAACTCGGAATTAACAGTTTTCTCCAACCATATTACAGCAAATACTTTTTTCTTCATATAAAGTTTTATTTTATTTTATTTTTAAATTTGTATTGTGTACAGCAAATATTTGCAATATAAATAATGAACAATTTGTCATTAGTGATTCATGGATTTGTATTTTGATTTATGAATTAAATTTTCAATACATTATAAAATTATTTCAAGGGTATTCTCACCCTAATGGTTTTCTCTTGTTCATTGCAGCTCTGAACCCATAGCACTTCCTGAAGCTACATACTCTATGAGTGTAATGACCTTTCCATCTAATAGAACTCACAACTCCTGGACCTCTTTAAGTTTGGAACAACACCTAGAAGAGTTTCATTGTAAGGACCAGATAAGACTTGAAAGGATTTTCCATTTCAGGACAGGTAAAGCCTTCACACACAGCAAGGTTCTACAGTGGAATCAAATATTCCCTAAGGGGAAAAAGTCTTTAATACACATGTTTTTCTTTTTGATACTGAAATTAAAGTAATCAAGGCTATATGATTCAAATGGGACATAGTGGTAAAACAAGGGAACCAAAAAATGGAAAATGGGGCTTCTATAGTTAAAGCCATTTTTGTTAATATTAGACTTCTTCAAATCAATGAAACTCTACACAGATTTATAACTAGTAACATCTGACTAAAGAGTATATATACAAAAAACATACAACCATAAATTCATATATATGCACATATATTTATTTCATATGTATTAGATATATTATGCATATATATACATAATACATATATAATATATAGAATATGTTATTACACACACAAAGTACATATATAAGTGCATGCGTGTATTTGTTATTCCTTAGGTGTAGTGATTCCTTTATTTCTTACAAAACACTTTATATGTTGTAACTTAGTTTCTCTTAACAGGCAGTACTAATAATTATTAATTTAGATAAGAAGACTTAAAGATTATGAAATAAAAACCAAGATGTCACAATGATGAAATGAAGAGACTATAATTTGATTTTGTTTTGTCTACTACATTTGTTGCTAACGTTTGTTATTGTGAAGGGCGTATTGATGTCTGATAACATACCTTAGAGCCAGACACTAGTGTGGTAAGACTATTAACGTTGGCTCTAGGACTACAAGCTTTGTGTATCCTCTGATCTTGGAATGTGAGAAGAACGGGATGGGATACATGTATATGTTGGTGTATGTTGCTGATGAGATTTTGCAGCTGTAAATAAGGTCCAAATCACTTGTCCTTGACTTAAGGGGAGATTATCCTGATTAAGCTTGACTTAATCAGTTGAACTCTGAAACAGTTCAGAAGGATTCAAAGTGAGAGAAGGTTTCCTGCTGACCTTGAGGAAAACAACCGAGTTGTAACTTGCCTATCACGTGGGAAGGACTTAGGGGCAGCTTCCAGGAACTAAGAGTTGTCTGGTCACCAGCCAACAAGAAAACAGGTACTTTGGTCCCACAACAGCCACAAGGAACTAAATTCTCCATATAACAGTAAGCTTGGAAGAGGACCCAAAACCTCTTTGTTTTCAACCTGGTAAGGCTCTGAAGAGACGACCTAACTAGCCTGTACCCAAACTCTTTTTTCACAGTAACTATGAGATAATAAGTCTGTTTTGTGTTAAGCCACTATATATATGATAATTTGTTATTATCATGCAGCAATAGGAAAACAATTGGTAAAGTGCTCCATGTTCACTACATGTGAGTAAAAGTGGTGTGTGTGCATGTATGTATATGCACTTGCATGTGTGAGTCTAAATTTCCACAAGTTTCTAATAAGAGGAACATTATTATGTGTTAATACAAAATCTCCCAGCTTTCTGTCCCATTCATTTCTGAAGAAATTTCCTTGGGAATTGTCAACCCATTTCCATGGAGGCTGGAGCACTATGGATAATTTATCACACATGTTCTGTACAAAATCATCACTTCTGCCATTTCTTTGAAGTAAATTGCGAATGATACCTGGAATTTCACAGGGAAACCAACCCCAAAGGTGATTTTCTTTTTGTCATTGACATTGCTTAAAAAGTTTACTAGATAGTTTTTCAAACAAGGTTACCCTAATTTTTTGACAGTTGTACTCTAATTTCTTCCTTAGAAATAAAAAAGGAAACATATAAAATATAAACTATAAGACAGACAAAAAATCAATAAGCTAGGTTCTCACTCTTTATGCCATGAATTGTCAAGTGGGTATTAAAAAGGTATCTTCACTTATGAATGGTTAGCCCATCCTCTTAATGAGACTCAATATTTCTACAAAGTATGAAGCTGAAATAATGTGAGCACAGTGAGGATGGGCTAACAAGTAATGTGGAAATGCAGTGACAGCTCTGCTTTTTCTTTTTCTTTTATTTTTAAGATTTTAATTATTTATTTTGAGAGAGAGAGAGAGAGGACAAGCAGGGGGAGCTGCAGAGAGAAAGGGAGCTCAGGCTTCCTGCTGAGCAGGGAGCCCCACTTGGGGCCTTGATCCCAAGAGATGGAGATCATGCCCTGAGATGAAGGCAGACACTTAACTGCGTGAACCATCCGGGCGCCCCTCTAGTTCTGCATTTTCACATTACCTATACAGTGTAAATATGAATCTTATTGAATCAGATGCATTTTCATCCGTTTTTGTAGTCAGACAATAAAAGCACAGCTTCAGAGGGTTTCTAAGTATAGTCCTGTGAGGAAGGAGGTACAGAACAATAGTGTCTGAGCTTTTTGAAAAGGTGGACTGGGGCATGGCCATCTTTCAATCCCCAGCAATGAACATGGTGACTATGACACAGAGTGATTGTTTACAGTTATTTTTTCTTCTGCACTGAGATAATGGCACATGCATAAAAGAATGCACAACTAACACACAAATGGATAAATAATAAATATGTTACTCTCATTCCCATTATGTCATTGAGATTCAAAGCACTTTCACTCTAAGAAATGCCATGTTGCCAACTCTGTATCTAATTATATATTTTATAACACTTTGAAAAATATTGTCCTCTTTTCTTTTGTAGACTGAAAGCAAGAAAGAAAAACATATTTAAATTTTAATGTTATATTGTATTTGGCCAGATTTTGAAATCACTCTCAGATTTAGCAAGACTGCATCTATTTTCTTTGATAACTTCCCAGTGTTAGCATATGTTAGAAGCTGAAAAAAATCTGGAAAGCAAAACTAGCCTTCTGGTCAGCATTTACTAGATAGATTACATAATAGTATTCTAAACTGAAACCCTATAAAACAGCAAAGAAACACTAAAATGTTTTAGATAATTTCAATTAAATCATATTTTAAAAACAATATTCCAAAATGAAAAATAAATAAGAGTTGATGATACCAGTTCTATGGGTTTTGAATTTCATTCATTTATAATTTTTTTCCTGAGACGAATATTGATGTTTCCTTCTTCATATATATTTTTGGATATTGAACACTTTGTTCTAAGATGAAAATTCACTTGTACTTTTAATTTTTTTATTTTGTTGCCTTTAAACAATTGTGTTTTGCGTCGCTGTTTTTTTTTAATAATATTTGCTTATATGTGGAATCTGAAAAGCAAAACAAAACAAACAAGCAAATATGGACTCATAGATACAGAAAACTGATAGTTGCCAGAAGGAAGATGGTAGAGGAAGGGCAAAATAAGCAAAGGAGATTAAAAGATAGAAACTTCTAGTTATAAAATAAATAAAGAGATAAAAAGTACAGCATAAGGAATGAAGTCAATAACACTATGATTACTTTGTATGGTACAAGTGGTAATTACACTGATTGTTGTGAACATTTTGGATATATATAAACGCTGAATCACTATATTCCTGAAACCAATATAACATTGTATGTCAACCGTACTTTGATTAAAAGTAAAAAAAGAATATAATTCAGTATAATTGCAGAATTAGCTATGATTTTATCACTACTGAATGTTTAGAAATAAATTCTTTTTTTTTTTTTTTTTTTTAAGATTTTATTTATTTATTTGTCAGAGAGAGAGAGAGAACGCATGCACAAGTAGATAGAGTGGCAGTCAGAGAAGCGGGCTTCCTTGCCTTTGGCTCGGGCAAGGAGCCTGATGTGGGACTCGATCCCAGGACACTGGGATCATGGCCTGAGCCAAAGGCAGCAGCTTAACCAACTGAGCCACCCAGGTGTCCCTAGAAATAAATTCTTATTGAATTTGCAAAAAAGAGAAGAAATAAATTCGAGGTATTATATAATGGATAAAAATATCAAACAAATATTATATTTCTACTCTTTGAAAAATATTCTAGCATCAGCAATGAGTTTGTCCTAAGGTTATAATGATCATATCCAACGGACCTAACATTTAATTAAGTTTTATTCATGGGATAACCCATGATTTCAAGTGTAAGCTTTCTCCCATTTATGGAGATTTCCTGATATTTCTCTTTCATGCAGAAAAAAAATCTCCATGATGTTATTTAATATTTTTCCATTTTAGAAAATTGCAACATATTTGTATATTTTTTAGTAAATATCATTAGGTGTTTAATTCCTTGAAAATAAGGGCAATACATTGGGGGTGTATTGTACTAGAATTTTTTAAAACAAAATATATATATCTCCAGCACAAAACATTTGTTATTCTTAGTCAATAACTCTGTAAATATTAAAATTAAAAGAGGTTATTACACAAAACAGAAGGACATTTCTCGTTACACCTGACCTCAGAAAGAAAAATTAAACCCACTGAAACGTTATTTTACCATAGTCCTCCTGTTGCTTCCTTGCTTTGCAGATAGAAATTGCTTTGTCAGTGTATCAGTGATACTTTACCTGGGCAACTTCCAACTTTTGTCTATGTGTTCAACCTACCAGAGTCTTCAGTGAAGATTTTACATTGGCTATGACTGAGAACTTTGAGATTATTTAACATAAATTTTATCAAATTTCTTCTGGTTTATATTAAAATACTTGTATCTTGCATATAATTTCATTACATTTTTATTTAAAAACATGTTCTTTTCTGTTTCAAAATTAATCTTTTTACAGTGTTTTTATTTTATGCCTTCTTATATATTTTCAATGAGATATCTTTCTCTTTGTTGGATCTTCCTTTTCATTATCTATTTCTTCTTTGATATATGTTAAAATTCTAAAAGTAATTAGGATGAAACAAATCATAAAGGGAAATAAAATATTCTTTCTTTCCTATTGTTCCTAAGCTAGTATTTTGCTATTTTTGTTTCTTCAATTGATAAAGCATTTAAATATCCTCATTAATTCCATTTTTTTAAAAGATTTTATTTATTTATTTGGTAGACAAAGATCACAAGTAGGTAGAGATGCAGGCAGAGAGAGGGGGAAAAAGGCTGCCCACCGAGCAGAGACCCCTATGTGGGGCTCAATCCCAGGACTCTGGGATCATGACCTGAGCTAAAGGCAGAGGCTTAACCCGCTGAGCCACCCAGGTGCCCCATTTCTTTCATGGTTTTATTTGTTATAAAGATGAACCTATTTCTTCTCTCCATGAGGTCAAAGATCACATTGGATTTACTTTCATGACAACTTTAGCACCTAACCCAGGATTTGACCCATAATTGGGTATATTCTTGATGATTTTAACTTATAAAATCTCAATTAACTATAACATTTTTAAATAAAATGTTCAACTAAATATTACATCTAAATGTTCACTTATAAAATTTCTGTCAAACTTTTAGGCTAAACTTCTGATCATCATTGATCTGTGCTTTTAGTCATACTCTGGGCTGGAATCCCTTTAATTATTTGTTTTTATGTAGCATCCAGTAATAAGTTTCAAAACAATTAGGCTGCAGTCAGGAGCCTGAGTGGGGTTTCATGGGTGAAATTCCCTGGCTTTGGTTTCTCCAGTAGGATTCCACAGATGAGATTCCAGTGGGCTGGAATAAGGAATTCTTACATTTCTAGCGTACTGAAGTGTTTGCTACTCAATACATATTTGTTAAACTGTGTTTTGACTTTATTAAAAGGAACACTGATGATTAGAAACACCTTAGAGTTTCAATGAACTGAGAAGGAAATGGCTGATGGGAGAGCAAGTTTGGAAAGAAAAGAAAAGAAAAAAGAAAAAAAAAAGATAACTAGTGGGGATACTATGTTTGAGCTTTCTATGAGAAAATGCAATAGAAATATTGAGTCTGGAATTTGAGCCTAGAATTCAGGAATGGAGCCTGGGCCAGAGATACACATTTGGGGGTCATGAGTGTCTTGTTCTGAGATCACCAAGGAAATAAGTCTAGATAGAGAAAAATAGTGGCACAAGTACTATCTATCAGTCCTTGAGATACTGCAAAATTAAGATGTTCCATGCAAGAAAAAAGAGGAACCAGCAATGGAGACTGAGAAGAAGTCAGTGAGAAAGAAAGAAAACCAAGAAATATGGAATTAGGTCAAGTGAAAAGATGGTAACCAATAGTAATAGTCAATCAAATATTATGGAAATCAAGAACTGACAATTGGTTTTATCAACAATAGACTTTTTTTTTTTAACAATAGACTTCTTTGATGACCTTGACATGATCTTTTTATGGTGTGTCAAACATAGGATAGGAAGAGAAGAGTTGAAGAAACTGAATAAACATCATTCTTTTTTTTTTTTTTTTTAAACATCATTCTTTAAAGCAATTTTGGTGCAAAGGGTAAGCTGGTCAGATTAACATGGTCAAGTGAAAGTCTTCTTCTTTTTTTTAAAGTTGGAAGAAATTATCTCATGTTTGTATATTGTTTGGAGTGACCAAGCACAGTAACACATGAACACCAACATCACATAATGTTATAAGAGTGGGAAACACAATTGAAGCAATGCCTATGCTTTGTTTTATTAAAATAAAAAACTACTACATGGTAAGAAAGGAAGTGAGAGCTATCTAAGTAATCCATTACATGAACAAAACATGAACACCAAAAAATTAACTTGATATGACTAAGAAACATTTTAGGGTAGAGTTGGGTCTAGCCTCTCAAATTTCCATTTTGGATTCCATCAGAATCCTAGAGGAGAACACAGGGAGAAACCTCTTCCACCTTGACTGCAAAAAGTTCCTACTAGACATGTCTCCAGAAGCAAGGGAAGCAAAAGCAAAAAATGAACTATTGGAACTTCATCAAGACGAAAACCTTCCATACAACAAAAGACATAGTCAACAAAACTAAAAGGCAACCTATGGAATAAGAGAAAATTTTGCAAATGACATATCAGATAAGTGGCTAGTATCCAAGATCTATACATAACTTATCAAACTAAAAACTAAAAAACAAAAGAATCCGGTCAAGAACATGAATTTCTCCAAAGAAGACCTACAAATGGCCAAGAAGCACATGCCAAATGATCCACATTTGGTATCAGGAAAATACAAATCAAAACCCCGAGGAGATACCATCTTATGTCAGTCAGAATGGCTAAAATTAGAATGACAGGGAAAAACAAATATTGGCAAGGACATGGAGAAAAGAGAGCCCTCTTACACTGCTGGTGGGAATGCAAGCTGGTACAGCCATTCTGAAAAACAGTATGAAGTTTCCTCAAGAAATTAAAAATACAGCTACCCTATGACCCAGGGATTGCACTACTAGGTATTTACCCCAAAGATACAAATAAAGTGACCCAAAGGGGCACCCCAACATTCATAGCAGCTATGTACACAATAGCCCAACTATGGAAAGAACCAATATGTCCTTTGACAGTGAATAAATGGATAGAGAAGAGGTGAGATTATACACACACACACACACACACACACACACACACACACACGATGGAATATTATTCAGCCATCAGAAAGGCTGAATACTTACTATTTATACTGATATGGATGGAACTGAAGCATATTATGCTGAGAGAAATAAGTCGAACGGAGAAACCAGTTATCAGATGGTTTCAGTCTTATGTGGAATATAAGAAAGACTGCAGAGGATCATAGGGTAAGGGAGGGGAAACGGAATGGGAAGTCATCAGAGAGGGAGACAAATGATGAGGGACTCAACTATGGGAGACAAACTGAGGGTTGCTGGAGTGGACATAGGTGAGAGGATAGAGTACTTGGGCGATGGACTTTAAGAAGGGCATGTGATGTGATGAGCATGGGGTGTTATAAGCAACTGATAAATTATTGGGCACTACATATGACACTAATGATGTACTATATGTTGGCGAATTGAATTTAAATAAAAAATTTAAAAATCTGTACACAAGAAATAACTAAAAATTTTATCATTAGGGTTTATGTATTGAATATCTGTATGCATATTACTGTTTGTTAGAAGCAAAGTGGAATAAAGGAGCTGAACTCTGACCTGGAGAGCTTATACTCTGGTTATATAAAAAGCTAAATGTAAACCATTTAAATAATGATACAAGGTTACATATGAGCGAACACCAAAATAGATGGTCCACATAACAGGTGATTCAGTGTAGAGAGAAATATTTGGACTGAAATTATCAGATAGTTTGTTATAAATGAGGTAGACATCATACTGAGTTTCAAAAAATTGAGTACCTATTTAGTAGCAATCCCTCTTAAATACGATGGATGAATAAAGCAAATTTCTAACATTGACAAGCTTTCACTCTAGTGGAAGAGAGGAAAAAACACAAGCAATTATAAGAGAATTTTTTAATGTATGATAAAAATATGATAGAGATATATCAAACATCAGTTTGGAGTAGTGGGTGTGAGTCAGAATGGTAGATCATAAAGGTTTCTAGGATATATGGCAAAACCAAGCTGGCATCTAAGAGTTTGTCTTGATGAGTTTCCCAGGATGAATAGAACCTAGTCAGGTAAAGAGATTTGAATCTGTCACTAACCCATTAGAAAAATTCATAGATTGAGTTATTTGTTTTTTTGAGTATTGAGTTTTATAAGTTCTTTGTATAATTTGGATAGTGACCCTTTATTATCATCTCACACATGTCAAAATGGCTAAAATCAACAATGCAAGAAACAGAAGGTGTTGATGAGGATGTGGAGAAAGGGGAAACATCTGACACTGTTGGTGGGAATGCAAACTGGTGCAGCCACTATGGAAAACAGTATGGAGTTTCTTCAAAAAATTTAAAAATAGAACTACCCTATGATTTAGCAATTGGACTATGAGGTATTTACACAAAGAATACAAAAATACCAATTTAAAGGGATACATGCACACCAATGTTTATAGCAGCATTATCTACAATAACCAAATAATGGAAACAGGACAAGTGTCTATCAACTAAGTAATGGCTAAGGAAGATATAGTGTATGTATACAATGGGCTATTACTCAGCCATAAAAAAAGAATTAAATCATGCCATTCGCAATGACATGGATGAAGTTGGAAAGGATTAGGCTAAGTGAAATAAGTCAGTCAGAGAAAGATAAATATATGTTTATATGTTTATAAACTGATGATTACCAGAGGAAGGTTGGTGAAGGAATGGGTTAAACAGCTGATGGGGATTAAGCAGTGCACTTGCTGTGATGAGCGCTGGTTATTGTATGGAAATGTTGAATCACTATATTGTACACCTGAAACTAATATTAAACTGTATATTAACTAACCGGAATTTTATTTAAAAATGACGCTTGGGAAAATAGAATCTATGTGTCTATTATGTATCTATTTACATCATAGGTATATATCTATACCTATGTCTCTATAAAGTATCCATATCTACAGGAACCTGCAGATATTTTGCTTTAGAATATACTTATATTTGCAAGGGTTCTCTGGGAGGCAAAACTGTAGGAGGTCTAGAACTTGATGTGCAGGAATAGGGAATTAATCTTCCTACTACCCTTTCTTTCATAAACCAATACTAGCTGTGTCCCACCAAATCTTGAAAATTACCTTTATTGAAACATACTTCTCAGATGTTAGGCTAAGGATGTTAAATATTTACAGTAAGATCCATAAGTTATAATTAGAATAATCAATAGGTTAAATATTCTATGCTGACAGTCAGTGAATGAAATCATGAATTAAAGTAGCCAGAAGAGCTAGGGATTTCTCAAAGAGATGTTTTTGTTTGTTTGTTTGCTTTGTTTCAGTTTTGCTATGTATCTGGTTCAGTACCCAGTGAATGATGAAGCCAATGTTTGCTTAAATTGTGTGGATATGTAAAAATTTCCTGATGAGTGTATCGACTGTATTCTACATTCTTGTGATCTAGTCACACATTCTATTCCAATAAAAACCAGCTACTCAGCTGGACCAAATTCTATGTATATTCACAACTTCTAAAGCAGTAATGTGAAGTAATTAGTTAATTAGTTAATGGTATCTGAATACAAGGAAGAAAAAATACCACTGGTGGTTAAATAAGGAGAACTTCTTAAGAACAGTGAACTCTTGGGACGACTGGGTGGCTCACTGGGTTAAGCTGCTGCCTTCAGTTCAGGTCATGATCCCAGGGTCTTCCCTCATTGGGCTCCTTGCTTGACAGGGAGCCTACCTCTCTCTCTGTCTCTGCCTGCTTGTGTACTTTCTCTCTCTCTCTGACAAATACATAAGTAAATAAAATCTTAAAAAAAAAAAAAAAAGAACACTGAACTCTGAAGAAACTATTTGAACTTTTGGGGTTATTTACTAAAATAAAACTGCATATACATTTTATTTTATTTTAAGATTTTATTGATTTTTTGAAAGAGAGAGAGAGAGAGCATGAGCTGGGGGGAGGAGACAGAGGGAAAGGGAGAAGCAGACCCCCACTGAGCAGGGAGCCCCATGCAGGTCTCACTCCCAAAACCATTGGATCATTACCTGAACCAAAAGCAGACAACTTAACCCATTGAGCCACGCAGGCATCCTTGCATTTATGTTTTCTATGTAAGAAACTTAATGTATTAAAAAAATAGATATATGCTACAGTTATTGTGGCAGCAAGAGTTACAAATCTGTTAAACACTTTCAAATGAAAGTTCATTTCTAGCACCTAAATCTTATACTTCTATCTGTTTTTTTAAACAAGGATTCAAAATAATTTTTTGTAAAAGCTTTCTGAAATGTATTGACACAGAAAATATGAATTTTATTCTACAATAACCACAAAACTGCAAATTTATTCTACAATAACCAAATGATGGAAACAAGGCCAAGTGTCTATCAACTAATTAATGGCTAAGGAAGATGTAGTGTATGTATACAATGGACTACTACTCAGCCATAAAAATGAATTAAATCATGCCATTTGCAATGACATGGATGAAGTTAGAAAGGATTAGGCTAAGTGAAATAAGTCAGTCATAGAAAGACAAATATCATATGCCTGTTTTTGTAATAGCTTTTTGAAATGCATTGCGAAAGTGCAGTGAAACAGAAAATATAAATTACTAAAAATTCAAATTATTAATTTCCCACTTTAATCTCTGATATAATTTATTTTCTTATAATTAGATAATTGTGTCCACTCAAGCATAATACTGGTTTAAAACTTAAATTCTGATAAGTGGATTCTTTTCTAAAATAATGTAAAGAGAAGCCTGGAGGGCATGATCTCTTCTGATTAAGTTTGGGCTTTATTTTTCTACTTTTAATTTAATTAGGGTTTATGCTTTGGTCTAGCTCAATGATCTTTCTTCAGGCTGTGATTTTGGTTTCTTAGAAGTTCTTAGGAGATGTTCGACATCTTCTACCATATTTTGATTATTGCCCTCCCAAATTTCCCTGTTTATCATGTTGGTAGTTCTATCAGGTCATAAAAAACATCTATTTATATAAATATAACCTATTCTCTAACTCATTCTTAATTTAATAAAAAAAATAAAGTAAGGCGAACCATAAGAGACTATGGATTCTGAAAAACAATCTGACGTTTTGAAGGGGCAGGGGGTTGGAGGATGGGTGAGCTTGGTGGCCGGTATTAAGGAGGGCATGTATTGAATGAAGCACTGGGTGTGGTGCATAAACAATGAATTCTGGAACACTGAAAAGAAATTTAAGAACATAAATAAAAATTTAAAAAAAAGAAATGCTTGTACTAGATTTGAATTTTGTGAGGAAATAGACACACTTTAATGAAAAGGTCTGCTTGTTAATCTGGATTGAATTTATCTGAGTTTCAGATTTCCACTGAGGTGACATTGTTCTCTCAGTAACTCAGGTTTGTCAATTGTTCTTTACTCTCACTTTCATCCAGAAATAGTTACTCGGTTTGCCACTTCTCTTTATATACTTTAATTTTATCTCTTCCTATTTGTGCTAATCTAGTTCAAGTCTATCACTGGAAGCCTGGATCACTACTCTCCACTGTTCATCCTAGTGAATTATTATAGTACCTATCTGTACCATTTGGAAAATTATGTGTCATTTGGGAAAAAAAAAACAATAAAATAAAATAAAAAGCAAAGTATTTTAATATTTAAATATAGTAGTAGGTCTTGCATCAAATGGTATCCTATTTATGTATGTGCTCAATAAATAATCAATAAATGATTCAATGTGGTATCAAAATTTTCCCATTTTAGCATTATTTTACCTGGTGATATTTGCATTTTTTCAACTCCCAGTATATTCGATTTTTTAGAAAATAAAACTATCTGGTAATTGTGGGAAAAGAAACTCAAAGATTTCCAGGTCTGGTGGTCTCTGGGTCACAACAATGTTAAAAATATTTAGTCAATGATAGTGTAATAGCATTGTATGGTGACAGATAGTAAGTACACTTGTGAGCAGAGTATAATGTGTAAACTTGTCAAATCACTACACTTTATACCTGAAACAAATGTAATATTGTGTATCAAGTACATGCAAATAAAAGCAAACAATTTTTTTTTTTTTTTTTTTTTTGTGTTGAGCTCTAGATAGATGTTGAGCGGTAGATATAGTAAGGTGCTGAGAATTAGATATAGTAAAACTTTCATGAAACTTTAGAATAAGCCCTTTTTTTTCTTTTCTTTTCTTTTTATTTTTCTTTCCTTCTTTTTTTTTTCCCCTGCTTTCCAAAGCTAGATAATTCAACATTTTCTGGAATGTTAACATTTAGTTTTAGAATTTATAAAAATAATAAATGCACAAGCATTTATTATACTTATTTGTTATATTTATCATAAATATTATAAGCTTAGTTCTCCTTTGAGGTTTTATTTTTAGAAGATTTGACCTTGACAAAATCCATTATTTATTTTTTAATTAAAAAATTCTCATTTGTTTAATGTCATTGATTAATTTAGTCTTTGAAAGCTTAGTATTATTTCTTATCTATCCTGCAGAATTACATTTGTTTTTTTTTTCTAAAACTGAGATAACCTTTATTGATTTCTTTTCTCTCTCTCTTTTTAAAAAGATTTTATTTATTTATTTGACAAACAGAGATCACAGGTAGGCAGAGAAGCAGCCAGAGAGAGAGGGAGAAGCAGCAGGGAGCCCGATGTGGGGCTCGATCCCAAGACCCTGAGATCATGACCTGAGCTGAAGACAGAGGCTTAACCCACTGAGCCACCCAGATGCCCCCCCCTTTATTGATTTCTTATGACATGTATCTATAAATTAAGTATTATATAGTCATATAGAAAAGTGCAATCTAGGTTGCATTGCCCACTAGTTGTATGAGCAGTGGTATTTGATATCTTAGAATTGAGTTTTCTTTATGTATAGAAGGAAGATGATAATTTACTTTGAATATTGAAAAAGACAACACAAGTACAATGATTAAAAGTGCTTGTTACATAGTCAGCGCTAAATCAATCTTTCTTTCCTTCACTTCATGTTATAATTATATTCATAATAATTTGTAATTATTGATACCACCTAGTGTGGCTTCTAACAAAATATCTCAAGGCAGGATAAAAAAGTGGAAAAAAACCTCTGCAATCTGTAGACATGAAGCAGACTCAAAATTACACAGAATTTAAATTGACAGGCAAAGAAAAAAAAACAACCATATGATTTCACTCATATGTGGAATTTAAGAAAACAGATGAACATAGGAGAAAGGAAAGTATAAAAAGAGAGAGATGCAGGCAAACCACAGAGACTCTTAACTATAGAGAACAGACTGAGGATTGAAGAAGGAGATTGGTAGGGGGTATGAGCTAAATGGGTGATGGGTGTTAAGGAGGGCACTTGTGATGAACACTGCGCATTATACGTAAGTGATGAATCATTAAATTCTACTCCTGAAGCTAATATTACACTATATGCTAACCAACTCAAATTTGAATAAAAACTTAAAACATTGAAAAAAAAACCCCAAATTGTCAGACAGGAGATTTAAAACAAATATAATTAATATGTTTAGGGCTCTAAGTAAAAAGAGATAATGTACAATAGGTTGGTAGCATAATAAAGAGATGGATACTCCAAAAAAAAAAATCGCTAGAAATTAAAAACACTGTAACAGACTCACAAATACAGAAAAAAAAAAAAAAAAGGTGGTTGCCAGAAGTTAGGGGATGGAGGATGGGTAGAATAGGTGAAGGAGAATGGAAGGTACAGGCTTCCAGTTATAAAAGAAGTAAGTCACAGGAAAAAAGGTACCTCGTAGGGAATATAATCAGTAACATTGTAGAGTGTGATGATGATCCATGGCGGTAACCCTTGGCATGAGCAAAGCATAGCATACAGAGTTGCTGCATCACTATTGTGTTGTACATTGTGTCATCTACACTTCAATTTTAAAAAAAAGTGCCACAAAACAGAATTTAATAGAAATGAAAAATGCCTTTTATAGGATAATTAGAGGACTAAACAGAGCTGAGAAAGAAATCAAGGAATATGAAGACATGTCAGTATAAACTTCCCAAACTGAAGTTTGGCAATGATAGAAAGTTAATGAAAACAGAACAGAATGTCCAAAAACCTTGGTACGATTTCAAAAGACACAACATACATGCAATTGCAATAGCTGAAGAAGGAGAGAGAGAAAAGAGAAAAATATTTGATACAATAATGTCAGAGAATATTTCAAAATTCACAACAGATACCAAAGAAGAGTTTGAAGAAGCTCATCAAACACCAAATGGAGCAAATGCAGACAAAACAAAAAAAACAGAAACAAAAAAACAAAACAGAACAGAACAAATCTATATGTAGGTATATCATATTCATACTACAGAAAAAGAAAAACTATAAATGAAGCCAGGAGAAAAACACACCACATCTATTGGAAAACAAATGTATGAAATGCTGATTTCTTATCAGAAAACTTACAACCAAGAATAGAGTAAAATGCTTAATGTATTGAAAAAAATTTTTTCTATGCTCAGTATCCTTCAAAAAGTGAAGGAGAAATAAAGAATTTCTCAGACAAAGTGACACTGAGGGAAGTAATCACCAGCAGACCCACCTTGCAAAAAATTCTAAAAGAAGTTCTTCGGCAGGGGACAGGGAAGAAGTTCCTCAGGAAGAAAGAAAAGAAAGATATATAAGTCAGAAACTTGGTAGCTAAATCAAGGCAAAGAAGGAAGAACATTAGAGAAAGAATAAATGAAAATAAAATGAAATCTATGCTTTTATTTATTTTTAAAAAAGATTTTATTTATTTATTTGACAGACAGAGATCACAAGTAGGCAGAGAGGCAGGCAGAGAGAGAGAGAGGAAGCAGGCTCCCTGCTGAGCAGAGAGCCCAATGCGGGGCTTGATCCCAGGACCCTGGGATCATGACCTGAGCCGAAGGCAGAGGCTTTAACCCACTGAGCCACCCAGGCACCCCTATGCTTTTATTTTTAAATGGTCTTAGATAATTGTTTAAAGTAATAATGATAACTATGTATTGGGTTATTAAAAATTATGGATAAGTTAAATGAAAGACAATTTCAAAAGGGACAGGAGGGAGGAAATGGAACTAATGTGTTTTTACTACACATTAGGCTGTATAGTATTTGAAAGTGGACTTGGATTATTTTAAGTGTTTCTTGCAAATATGGGCAAGCACTAAAGTAATGAAAATAGAATAAGGTAAAATCATCAAGTAATCAGAGAAGAGAGAAAAAGAAAGGAATACAATAAACAAATGACAAGTGTCATAAAAAGAAAAGTTACAGATACTGTAAATATTAATATAACTATATCAATAATAACATTAAACGTGAATAGTTTAGGTAAACCCATTATAAGACAAAGACATCAAAGTAGTTAAAAAGATGAACTATATGTGGTTTTCAAGAAACACACTTTAAATATAAAGACATATATAATTTAAAAGTAAAGAGAAAGAGGAAGATATACCATGCTAACATTATTTTTTTTAAAAAAGCGGAACCACCTTATTAATTTCAGCATAGGCAGACTTCAGGACAAGCAAATTTATTATAAATAAAAAGGAGAATTATGTTAAGATACAAGATGCCATTCTGCAAGAAGACATAATAATGCTTAACATATGTACATCTAAACATGGAATATCAAAAATATGAGGCAAAAACTGATAGAAAAGCAAAGAGAAATAGGGTAGTTACACCATTATACTTGAAGACTTCAATATCTTCTTTTCAGTAATTGATGGATAGAGTATGCTAAAAATTAGTAGGATGTGGTTAACTTGAACAGCACCACCAACCAAATGGATCAAATTGACATTTATAGACTCTGTCATCCAATAACAGCAGAATACATATTCTTCTCAAGTTCACATAGAACATTTACCAAGATAGACTACGTCTGGGCCTAAACCATATTAATGAACTTACTTGGATCATACAAAGTATGCTCTCAGACCTCAATGGAATTAAATTAGAAATCAATAACAGCAATAAACCCAGAAAACCCCAAAATATTTTGGGGATTAAATAACACAATTTTGAATCACACAGGGATCAATAAAGAAATTTTAAAATAAACTGTAAAAGTATTTTGAACAAAATGAAAAGTGAAAATACAAGTCAAACTATAAAAGCAGCAAAAGTAATGTGATTTATAGCATTTAATGCATATATTGGAAATAAACATGTAAAATCAATAATCTAAACTTCTATCTTAGGAAATTAGAAAGTGAAATTTAACCCCAAAGCAATCAGAGGAAAAATAAAAATTACAGCAACAACCAATGAAACTGAAATAAGAAAATAATAAAGAAGTTCAGCAATACCCAAAGCTGTTTCTTTGAAAAGATTAACAAAATTGATAGTACTATAACTAAGGTAAGCATGAAAAAAAACAGAAAAAACCCACAAATTATTATTGTTAGAAATGGAAAAAGTTGTCCTCTCTACTGATTTCATGGACATTAAATGGATAATGAAGGACCACTAGAACAATTCTGTGTCTACAAATTTGATAAATTAGATAAAATAGACCCATTTCTCAAAAAACATAAATTATAGGGGGCACTGGGGTGGCTCAATCTGTTAAATGTCCTAACTCTTGATTTTGGCTCAGGTCATGATCTCATGGAGACTGAACTCCAGGTCAGGCTCTATGCTGACCTTGGACCTGCTTAAGATTTCTCTCTCTTTCTCTCCCTCTGTCCTTTCTCCTCCCTACCCATGAAGAAAGCTCACACAAGAAAAAAAAAAAATTTTAATAGGCTTATATCCATTATAGAAATTGAATTAATAATTCATAATATTAAAAGGAACACCAGGCTCAACTGGATTGTCTGGTAGCCTACTAAATATTTAAGAAAGAAATGATGTCAATTCTCTAGAATATCTCCCTTACGGAAGTAGAAGAAACATTTCTAAAATTATTCTAGGAGACCAGCATTACTTTAATACCAAAATCAGATATTATAAGAAAGAGCATTTTGAGAAAGAAAAACTACAAACCATTATTTTTCATGAGTATAGATGAGAAATTCACAAAAAAAAATCAGCAATGCAAAGCTTACAATGTACAAAATAATTATACATCATGACCAGGTAGGATTTACTCCAGGTATTCAAGGCTGGTTCAATATAAAAAAAAATGAATTAATGTAAGCCCCCACATCAAGAGAATAAAGAATGAAAATTATATAATTATACCAATTGATTCAGGAAAAGCATTTAAAAAATCCAAATCTTATTCATGATAAAAGCTCTCACCAAACTAGGAATAGAGGGGAACTTCCACACTTGTTAAGGAACATCTACAACTACACTACAGCTAACAACATATTTAATGGAAAGAACGTTATACATTGCCCTGAGAATAGAAGAAACAAAGCTGTGACTGATTCTGTGAACATTCCTATTTAACATTATAATAGAAGTCCTAGTGTAAAATGAGAAGGAAAGAAATTAAAGTTATACAAATTGGGAAGGAAGGAATAAAACTGTCTTAGTTCATAGGTGACATGTTTTTGTACGAAATCTCAAGGAGTCCAAAAAAATATTTTCTGACAATAAAGAGTTATAGAAAATCGCTAAGTACAATGAATATACTAAGCTTAATTGCATTTCTCTCTACTGGCAATAAACAATTACATTAAAAACATAGTACCATTAAAAATACCACCAAAATATGAAGTACTTACAGATAAATCTAATCATATATGTATGCAAACTGTATGTAGAAAAAGTATGATGAAACAAATCACAGATTTCAATAAATTGAGGCATATTTCCATAGTCCATGCTCATATCCCGGAGAGTCAATATTGTAAAAGAGTCAATTCTACCCAAAATGACATAGAGATTGAAAGCAATCCCAATTTTGTGTAGATTGTCAAACAGGCTCTCAAATTGTGTGGAAAGACAGAAATGAAACAAAACAGCAACAGAATAACAAACGATACTGAATAAAAAGAATGAAGTTGGAGGAATGACACTACTGGTACTAACCAACTTCAAAACTTACTTTAAAGCTACAGCAATCAGGACAGCATTCTGTTGATGGCAGAATAGATACACATGGCTATGAGACAGAATAGAGAGCCCAGAAATGATTCTGTATAGATAGAATCAACTGATTTTTGACAAAGGAACAAAGATAGTCAACGGACAAGGGATAGTCTTTTAAACAAATTGTGTTGGAACAATAGGAGATTCATATGCCAGAAAGAAAAAAAAAATCATGACAGATATTACAGCTTTCACAAAAATTAACTGACAATGGGTCATGGAACCTAAATGTAAAATGAAAAACTATAAAACCTTTAGAAGAAAAGAGGAGAAATCTAGGTGAAGTCAGATTTACTGATGAGATTTTAATAAGACAACAAAAGCAAGATCAATGAGAGAAATAAGGTGGACTTTATTAAACAACTTTTCCTGCAGAAGCAGCTCTGTAAGGGAATGAAAAGGCAAGCCACTGATTGGAAGAAAATATTTGCAAAACGTCTATTTAAAAAAAAAAAACAAAACTTGTATCCAAAATATACAAAGAACTTTTGATATTCAACAATGAAAAAAAAATCCAATTAATTTAAGTAGGCAAAATATCTGAGCAGACACTTCACCAATTAAGAGACAGATGGCAAATGAGCATATATAAAGATGCTCAACATGATGGTAAGGCTATAAAACAACAGGAACTCTTACTCATTCCTACTGGAATTGCAAAATGATACAGCCGCTTTGGAAGACAGTTTGGCAGTTTCTTACAAAGCTAAACATATTCCTAGCATATGATTCAAAAATTACTCTCCTAGATATTTACCCAAATGAGTTGAAAATGTGCATCCACAAAAAAGTCTGTTTATAAATGTTTATAGCAGTTTTATCCATAATGTCCCCAAACAGAAAATAACTAAGATATCCCTCAATAAGTGAATGGATAAGCTGTGGTATATCCATTAAATAAATATGAATCAGTGATAAAAGAAATAAGCTGTCAAGCCACAAGGAAGACAGGGAGTAATAGTTAATGTATATTACTTAGTGAAAGAAGTCAACCTGAAAAGTCTACAATGCCCTGAGAAATCTAATCTAAGATTAAAGTGAACAGATGTGACTACTTTGGTCATTCAACTCAGATTTTTGTTAAGTTCTACAACTGTGGCTTTTACTCTATTACATTGCTATAAAAGACGGTTTTAGATTCACCAGGAACTTATAGGCATTTTTCTAAAATGTGGAAATGTTATACTATAGTAGAACTAGAACTTAGAAATAAGTTACTCTGGGGTTTCTTCACCTATCAGTAGGGACACCTCTGAGATCTTTAGGTACTGATATGACTCTCAGGACTTGGTTGGCTTCTGCTCTACCTCCTAGAGAAGCTAGGGAGATGCCAGGGAACTATTAGCATGCACTTATACATCCTCTCCCAAAATATCCTTTGCACCATTGTTCTTGCTTCATTGGAGAGAGGCCCATTGTAGCAGAATCTGGCAAATTGCCATTGAAACTTGTGAAAAATTTAACAAATAGTTACTGACTTGGTCTGGACTAAATTGAAAATCTTCAGTGAAAGACTGGACTAAGACCTTGGGAAATACAGACCAGTATGCATCATGGTCTTAAATGACAGGCTGCAGAATGGAATAAGATTTAGATCCCTGTGCACTTCTGTAAGCTTCCTACTTGGAGAACTTCAGAACTATTTTTATACAGAAAATTATGCTTGTCTAATCTATCAGTATCACTTGAGGACATAAATAAATGCAGAAATGCTTAGACTTTAACATTTCTTTGGCAATTTTCTACACAAAGACAATTTTTACATGCATAGATATGGAATTGCGAATAATGTTTTACTACAGAGAACTTCTTGTGACATGCAAAACAGAAAAGGTAATATAAACTTTATTAGAGCAGTGCTGTGCAAGAGGAGTATAACGTGAACCACATAAGTCATTTTGAATGTTTCAGTAACCATGATAAAGAAAGTAAAGAGAAATAGGTGAAACTATATTAATGACATATTTTATATAACTTCATCTTTATACCCAAAACTTAATATAAAACTATCAATATAAAATGTATGAATGAAATATTTTATAATACTTTTTTTTCATACTAAGTCTTTGATAACAAGTACACTTCTTATAATACATGTCAATTTTGGACTAGCCATATTTTTTTGCTTATTGGCCACCTGTGGCTAGTGGCTGCCATATTTGACAGTACAAGCTTATAACATGTGTCAAAGAAGAAAGAAAAACTACTTTAAGGGGCACCTGGGTGACTCATTGAGTTAAGTCTCTGCCTTCAGCTTGGATCATGATCACAGGGTCCTGGGATAGAGTTTTGCATGTCAGGTTCTCTGCTCAGGAGGGAGCCTGCTTCTCCTCTCTCTCTGCCTGCCTCTCTGCCTACTTGTGATCTTTCTCTTTGTGTCAAATACATGAATAAAATCTTTTTTAAAAACCCTACTTTTAATGATACCCATTAGTTTTCAGATACTTGGGTTAATGCAAATTGTATTAGCATTGGAGAACATGTGAAAGATATAATTAGTAGTAAGGTAAAACAGCAATCTAATGTCTCAAATGGGCACAAAAAGTTACTTGCTTAACTAGTAATATGGTGTATTATCCACATGGTATGTGTGTTCTGTCACCTCTTAGCTCTCAAAATACCTGTTGAATGAATAAATGAAAGACAAAGAAAGAACCAACCTTCATTCTATTGCTTCAGAATTGATCAGTCTCTACTCCACAATCTCGCAATGCTTTGGACAAATAAGCTTCTTCCCATTCCATCCTAGCGAGGAACCCTCTTCTGATTTTCTACCACTAGCAACCAAGAACTGAGAACTTAGCTAGTGAGGGTGACTGTGATCTTTCAGATCTTGGGCGGAGACCTTTTCCACCATTTTGCCTATTTCCTGCACAATACGTAAAAAAAACAAGGGGAGGGAGAAAGAAGAGCAAAAGAAAGAGGAAAGAAAAAAGAAACTGGGAAAGAGGAAAAGGGGGCAAAATAGAGAAGTTAAAGTGAAAGGCATACAAAAAAGTGGTAAAGTAACAGGAAAAGAGGAAGAGATAGAGGAAGAGAGTGGAGGGAAAGTGGGACATCTCAATGAAATTTCTTTAAATTTTCTAGTATAAAAGTCAAATAAGTCTTTTTTTTTTTTCTTTTGGAAAAGAGCATATCAGTATTCCCATATACCCTTCCTGATTCTTTCCTTAACCGAACAATCAATTTTTGACAATTCCAACTATATAGCTACTTTACACATCATTAACTTTGTTTAAGGAGTTTCATTTTCAGTTAATTTTATAATATCATGGATGATGAGATCTGAGCATCGGTAATATTGTAAGATAGGCAGTTACCTTTGTAAACTATTTCCTGTAGTTATCTGCATAATGTATTACTGTTAATAATTTAAAAAATAAAAATTCACCTTGCATACTCAGAAAGTTCAATAAAATGAACACTCTTTGCCACTAATCAGTTACTGGGTCTTGATTTTCTCATTTTTAAATTTAAGAATAATAAGTGATTTCATAGGGTTCCTGTGAGGCCAGATGAGATAACAGATCCAAAGCATTAAATACAGTGTGTGATAAGGAAACCAAGGCTCAATATTATTCCCATTAATAACAACAACAATACATAAAAGCAGGGATTATTGGATGAAATAAATGATCTTATCTACAGAATATTATTGAAAACATAAATATGGAGATGGCTTCTGATAAAGCAGCCACAAGTGCATGTTTAGTAGAAGGAAAGGGCTTAGCCTTGCCTACTTAACAATCGATAATCCTTTCTATGCCTTCAAGGACGCCCTGCAGTTGCGTTTTTGGAAAACCCTAAGAAAGATCATTTGAAAAAATCTGTATCACATCACTTGAACAGTTTTTTGTCACGGTTTTCAAATTCTAAGACCGGCAGCTTTTGAAAAAATTCCAGTTGGCCCTCACACTAGAAATAGTGGCTCATTCAAGAAGTCATACAGTAAAGCTAGCAAGGTCCTTGACAGGCAGACTAAATTTAAGGAAGGTGAGGTCTTGAGGAAATAAAGGAGTAGGACACGAAGATTTAGTATGATATTCCAAATATGGATGAGGGATATCGCTGATTACTTGTAGTTATAGGGAGAATGGATATTGTAAACTCATTTATAAATTCTGGAACGTATTAAGATCCCAGCTACTTCAATCCCTGTCAATCATAAGACAGATGATTGCAGATACAGGGGTGTTCACTATTTATTGTTTCTAAGAATCTGTAATATTCATGCTGCATATCTTGCTGCTCTATTGAAAAATGAGATTTATTGTTCTGATGTCCCATGGTCGCTCTTCATTACCTGAAATGCTGCTCAGGGATGTGGGGGGTGTGTATAGCTGATAACAAGTAGAATTTCCCTGATTGTATAATTATCACCGTTGGCAGATTATGAAGTGTTCTGGTCTGTTGTGCATAAAATCTACTCTCACAATCCTAGAACAATTCCTTCTTAATTTTGAAGCAACTTGCCGTACAAAACAGGATTTGTTATTTGTTAAAGAAATTTTTTAAAAAGCCATGGCACTGCATGTTTCATAAGGTAGTAGGTCTGCATTACTCTCAGCAGAACAAATCCTGTGAGAACTTCATGCACTTTATGTCATGGTTCTTTATTCGTAAATCCTCATGTTAATATAAGTGAAAAATTGATGGAAATCAAGCAAATTTTGGGTAGATCTTCAAAGAGGCGATCAAAGTAAGAAACTGATTGGATGTTTCCCTGGGCTATTAATTAAGGAAATATGTGAGAATAATTTTATTAAACCCAGTGATTGCCAATTAACAAAGTCAGCAACCATCACTAAGATAAATTCCATACTTACTCTTTAAAAATACTTTCCTGTAAGCAGATATTTTTCTAGTTTTAGCTTTATACATTTTGATTAAGAGATCTTTCCTTCCCAATGTCATTAAGATTTCCCTTCTGTATTTCCTAAAATTTTGCATTCATTTGCTGAGTATTTACTAGGTAGACTATAAAATGTCAAAAATTAAAAATGCATATAACAGTCCTCCCATACTTGTCCTCCATCTACTAAGATATTATACCAGCTAAGTAGAAAAGTTGTTAGCTTTTTGCTTACTTTCCAGAGATCTCTCTGCAAACATGTCAATGTGAAAAGATACTACTTCGTGCCTTTTTTAAACAAATTTTAACATAATTTTTGTGGTTTCTTTTTTCATTTAAGTTTAAATTCCCAGTTAATGGTAGAAATGCTTATAAGTTTTAATGGTTTTAACTTTAAGAAATTCATCAAAATAGATTCTCAAAAATCATTTATTAATTGTTTTCCCATTGTTCCATACATGTGGATGTATGGCTCAGGTTTATACAATTATCCATTGGTCTACTTACCAAATACCACATATAAAATCATTACAGCTTTACATTTCACCCTTAGAATAAGTCTCTTTCAGGGCACCTGGGTGGCTCAGGGGTTTAAAGCCTCTGCCTTTGGCTTGGGTCATGATCCCAGGGTCCTAGGATGAAGCTCCATATCAGGCTCTCTGCTTGGTGGGGAGCCTGCTTCCTCCTCTCTCTCTTTGTCTCTCTGCCTGCCTCTCTGCCTACTTGTGATCTCTCTCTGTCAGATAAACAAATAAAATCTTAAAAAAAAAAAAAAAAAAGAGTAAGTCTGTTTCTCTCTCTCCCTTTCCTCTTCTTCAATATCGTCTTGCCTATTAGTTGTTCTTTATTCCATATAAATTTTAGAATCAACTTATCAAGTTCTGTGTGGGAAAATAATATAAGTAGAATTTTTACCAGAAATGAGAGTTATGTAATAATGTAAAATAGGCAGTTATTTGTGCTGTGTTTTGTAGTTACCTGCACAAAGTATTATTATTAATAATTTTAAAATTTTAAAATTTATCTTGCAAAATCAGGAAATTTAATGGAACGAATATTTTCTGCTACTAATAATTTACCACACATCATAGGGTCTTGATTTTTATAAAATTGGGTATTTCCAATAAATTCCAATTTCCAAAATTGGTCTAGCTCTTAATTTTTATTTGTTTTAAAATCTCCATACTAGTTTTCTTCATAAGATTATAATTATCTTCTGTTAAACTTATATTTAATAGTTTTGGGGTGGTTGTTTTGCCTTTTGGCAATTATATTTGGCTGCAAATTTGTCACTACTAAAGAAAGAATGTCTTCTAGGACTTCTAAACCAATCAGTATATACTTTCTTGGGGAAAAAAAAAATCCCATGTGAAGACTGCTGAAAGTATATGGTGTTTAGTAGATTCTTTGCTGAAAGAATGTGTTGTTCAGTAGATTCTTTAATTACTGTAGATCAGTCAAATCCAGAATACAGGGCATCCTAAATATTTTTAATCCAAAAATTCAAGTACCATAAAATAAACTGTGGGGACACTGCAAGAAAATAAAAGAGAATTGAATGGCCAATCCAAAAAAAGTTGTGCTTTATGGATCCTAATTTGAATAAATCAACAGTAAAAAGACACCTTTGACACTATTGGAGACATTTAGGCATGTATATTAGATAGAATTAAAGATTTATTGTTTTTTTTTTTTAAAGATTTTATTTATTCATTTGACAGAGAGAGATCACAAGTAAGCAGAGAGGCAGGCAGAGAGAGAGGAAGGGAAGCAGGCTCCCTGCTGAGCAGAGAGCCCCATGCGGGACTTGATCCCAGTACCCTGAGATCATGACCTGAGCCGAAGGCAGCGGCTTACCCCACTGAGCCACCCAGGCGCCCCAAAGATTTATTGTTAATGACTTTCTGATTTATTTAAACATGTCTTTATTGAGCATACTAATGCATTTAGGAAACAGTGGCATGATGCCTGGATTTTCCTTTTAATAAACAATAACAACAACCACAACAGCACACACACACACACACACACACACAGATTAAAAACAACTACAGGGGATGTGAATAAGGTTTTCAATCAGTGTTTTTCTGGAGATTGAGAAAACAAGAAAAGTTATTATCAAAATATTAATAATTGCTGAAGCTAGTAAGGGGTATATAGATTTTCTTGGGTGGGGCACAAAGATTTAATTATACTGTTTTTTTCTCTTCATCTGTACATTTTTGAAATTTTTTATAGTAAAACTTAAATTTTTTTAGCAAAATTCTTCATTCAGATTATATTGCAGGTATCCTTCACTTCTTGCTTGACTGAAAGAATACAATTGAGAATTGTAAACTATGCATTACCAAGATAGCTTCACAAGAATGAATATCTGGAAATCAAAACCCAAATGGAAAAATAGGCAAAGGACATAATCAGATAGCTGACAAAAATAGAAATATATTTTTTCAACATATGGAAAGATGTGGAGCTTCATCTATATAAGAGAAATATTATTTGAAACTACAGTACACATAATTTTCAGTAGTAAATATTTTCTATCACATAATTTTGGCCACAGCTGAGGGAAACATATATTTTCAGGTATTGTTAGGGAGGGAGTAAATCACTCAATCTCTTTGGAGTGTATTTTGACATAAAATTGTTAGGAATTTATCAGACAGCATACCATCAGTATAATGACATCTGTGCTGACAATGACTGAAATGGAACAGCGTTTACAATAAGTGCATATATTCATTAGATGAGTCTCACAACTTGATACTTCCTTCACCCTGATAATAAAATTGTTTAAAAAATCTAAGAAAAAACAAGAGGACAACTATACATGAATGAATTAGTATATAGGGAATAACTTCTCTTGAGTGAGGTTTATATTGAATCACATTGCATATTTTGCATTAAGGACTGTTAACAAATTATTACTGGATAAAATTGTGCACTCCAGAACTTATTTCACTATGTTAAATCAAATTACTTTCATGGGGCGCCCGGGTGGCTCAGTGGGTTAAAGCCTCTGCCTTCAGCTCAGGTCATGATCCCAGGGTACTGGGATCGAGCCCTGCATCGGGCTCTCTGCTCTGCGGGAGCCTGCTTTCTCCTCTCTCTCTCTCTCTGCCTGCCTCTCTGCCTCGTTGTGATCTCTCTCTCGGTCAAATGAATAAATAAAATCTTTAAAAAAATGGTTTAAATTAGAATTCTCTAGTATGAAAGAGAAAATTCAGTAGACAGCACATAATTCTGCATTTATTGAGTATTAAGCCAGGAATTTAATAGATCTTAGATATTTCAATAAGCCCTTCATCCTACATGCATCAAAAATGAAAGAAGACAATACTAAATATTTTTTTTTACTATAGGCCAAAAATATTCTTAAATTCTTCTTCATTTATATTTATTTGGTACCTTGAAATGGAGTGCTCCATGGAAACAACAAAATAGGCTATTTTGAAGAAAAATGCCCCTTCCCTGAGAAAAGAAAATCCCTGGGTCGATTGTTTTTGTCAGTGAAAACATTAAAATATAAATTGCCTTGCCAAGGATACTGGCTTTAAACAGAACCAACTCAACTAATTTTCACTTCTAAGTTATAAAATCAGATAATTTTCCTACAATCTCATCATTATTTAGCAAGTTGAACTTGAGATTTTTAATGTAAATGGAAGTCTTGAGTCAAAACAAAGCAGGAAGTTATAATTAGTAATGAATTATCAATCACATGCTGCAAAAATTAAATGAATTAAGGTGTGGCATTCTTAAATTTATACATTGTGTATCTGTTGAATAAAAAGCACTGTTTTTTCTTTAGAAAATGCCATCGGGGCACCTGAGTGGCTCAAATGTTAGGCGCCCTGGGCTCAGGTCATGATCCCAGGGTCCCGGGATCAAGTCCCAGATCAGGCTACCTGCTCATTGGGAAGCCTGCTTTTTCTCTCTCTCTCTCCCACTGCTTGTGTTCCTTCTCTCTCTGTATCTCTCCCTGTCAAATAAATAAAATCTTCAAAAAAAATTAAATCAAATGAATGTTATTTTTTATTATGTTATGTTAGTTACCATTCAGTACATCATTAGTTTTTGATTCAGTGTTCCATGATTCATTGTTTGCATCTAAGTTTTCTTTAACAGGAAGTTCTTAAGGGATCAGGAATGACAATGATACTCTTGATCATCAAAGCAGGAGTTCTGAAAAGATCTTTTCTACAAATTACATGTATCTAACCCAGTGTAATAAACTTTTACAGATAACTCAATGTGTTAAAGCTTTTTCTTATTCTAAGTTTGGACAAAATTACAGAATTATTGAAATACATCAATTATTTATTTATTTTTTTAAAAGAGTTTATTTATTTATTTCTCAGACAGAGATCACAAGCAGGCAGAGAGGCAGGCAGAGAGAGAGAGGGGGAAGCAGGCTCCCTGCTGAGCAGAGAGCCCAATGTGGGGCTTGATCCCAGGACCCTGAGATCATGACCTGAGCCGAAGGCAGAGGCTTTAACCCACTGAGCCACCTAGGCGCCCCATATCAATTCTTGAATGTAATCTGTATGTAGATATTTGCCCAACTTTTCCTTCATTCATCCAACAAGTGTTCATTTTAGAATTATGATATTTGAGGCACAAAAATGTTAATGAGTGGGATGAAATATGTATATAGACATTTGTTCATGTGTCATTTCATTCAGTCAATAAATACTTATTTGAAATCTATTATATATGCACATATGTACATATAGTATGTATCTTCCTTATACAAGAGGATCTGATCACCTAAAAATTGCCTAACAATTGAAACATTTAGATCAGTGGGGCTGGGTTATCCTGCAGTAATAAAACTGATCCATATCTCAGGAATTTAAAACCACAGAGATTTATTTCTCATAATCATGATACATAATTTTTTGAAGGATCAGCTGTGGAAGCTTCTCCAATATTGCTATTGAACTACACTGAGGACTGTGGCTGATATAGCAGCCATACTTTTTTTTTTTTTTAAAGATTTTTATTTATTTATTGGACAGAGAGAGAGATTACAAGTAGGCAGAGAGGCAGGCAGAGAGAGAGGAGGAAGCAGGCTCCCCGCTGAGCAGAGGGCCCGATGTGGGGCTCGATCCCAGCACCCTGGGATCTTGACCTAAGCCGAAGACAGAGGCTTAACCCACTGAGCCACCCAGGCGCCCCGATAGCAGCCATACTTTTAAATATCACTGGTCACTTTGTAAGAAGAGGGGAAAAAATCCAAAATGAAATCATTTCTAACAGATAGCTCCTCTATGATAAAGTCACCAATTAAGTTGTGTGTGGGTGATACAAAGATGAAGTTGAAGGAAGAATAGTTCTTACGAGGCCTTCTGAAACAGCGAGATGTCAAACTCCTCCCACACTTGGTAAGGTGTAGAAATTAGCAAGAATTCACTGAAATAAAATCATAATGGTTGCTAATCTGATGTCTAAAAGCACTTCGAAAGTGACTCATTTGGGGACACAGAAAATAACTGGAACAATATGAAAGGACTCCTGTTGACTTAAAGTCAAAATCTAATGTAATTTAAAATGATCATGCAGGTCTCTTCAAATAGCCAAATTCCAGTGTTGTTCTTTATGAAGCTTTGCTATCTGAATATTAAGGAAACTTCTTCCTCAATTTAATTACTTAATGGAATGAGTAAAATGAAATACATAGGAATTGATTGTATATTTCAGTATTAATCTATAAATTAACCTTACAAAGAATTAAGCTGTACATTCACGTTAGTAATAATTTCACTGAATACATCTACTAATATTTGATCTTTGGTAAAACAAATATGCTGAGACACAAGACTGGAAGTAATTCAATCTAGAGAGTTCCAGAGCCAACTCTTCAGCCTGGATAATCAGTTATCCAAATTATTGTATTTGTTCTTCTTCATATCCCAACTGCTTTTGCTAAGCCTGGGTAGAGGAAAGAATGCAGATGAACACCTGATTTTATGAACATTTAATGCATTCATCTATTTGAACAGTCACCCAGGTGAAAAATCCAGTTGTTATAGCACATGACTAGATACTATCATAACACAATTTAAAAAATAGTTACCTTAATATCAAATAATTGATTTTGTGTGCATGCCAGCTAAAAACTGCTTTTCACAAAATGGATGACAAGAATGTATACATAGAAAACTCTTAACCCTTGCTTTGAAAAAAAATGGGGCACTCTGAAATATTTCCTCATATTTGCCATACTAAAACTAAAGGTGCCAAGAAGAAATGGGGACAATAAAAAGTAGAATATAAATTGAATAATGGTCAGTTTTCTCAACCATGAGATCTTTGACTTTTTCATAAACCCAATCCATCAGATTTCTACTTTCCCATTCAGATTGAGATGGTATTTTATAGACATATTTGATAACATCTCTGTAATAAAATTGCAAATCACCTACACAACCATGAAGAAAATCTTATCATGTGAAAAAAAAATGCCTTCATTGAAGTTTCACACACTTTCTTTCACTTATTCTCACATCATGCAATGGACGGTGGTTTGCTTTGGAAACTAGGTTGTCATGGAAACATAGTTCTGCTGATTCATTAGCAGAGAGCGTATATTGAGGGTTTTTGTAGCTCTGGAAAATGCATTTACAGGATACTGGGACTGCACTCCAAAATTGGCATGGAATAACATAGGATCAAGTGGACTGATGAGATACCACTTGGTGCAGTGGAGCAACATAATTATACTTCTAACAGATTTAACAATTATGACATGTAAGAACTTGGGATCTATTTTTGAATTCAACTGAGTGAAGTTAGTATTCTATTTCCATGTCTGTTGAAAATTCTGCAATACATCTGGACATTATGATGTTAATATGGTGCACAAACATGAGAAAGAGGTAGAACAGCTCATAAGTATAATATGGATATGGAATATTTAAATATTCCTTTAAATGTGAAATGGGTCAGCAATATGAAAATCAAAACTCTAAAAGCCAAATGGTGAAATTCACATACTATTTTTGCCACTGAATTTTGTGTATTTGATGAAGGTGTCAATAGAACTGAAAAAGATAGCAGAAGGTCAGCAAATACCATCTGTCCGATAAATAGTTGTTAAGTTACACTGAAAAAAATCTCCCGTCTATAAATGGCCTCTCTGGAAAGAAAGAGTGTTTCTGTAAGTATGAATATGAGTGGAATGATGTGTACCTGAATTTCAGAGATGAAAAATATTTAGGATAATAGTAAATGACTCAAATCTCAATATTATAATAATTTGAAGTTATTTGAAATTCATGTGTAAGCTTCCAAAGATTAAAAATCTTATATATTTAAGCTTATCAATTTTGGAATTTTTAAAATTTTCTCACATAAAAAAGTGTAAATATGTTTTACAAATCAAGAGAAATATTGTTACTTATGTTTTAACACTATATTCTTTGATAGGTTTTAAAAATATCTTTCTATATATTTTTTTAATTTTTTATTTTTTATAAACATATATTTTTATTTATTAGTAATTTATATATTTTGTCAATTATGATACTGTGTTGTTCCACTTATATTAGAATGTGCATTTTAAGCTCAAGTCCACTATGCAAATAATGATCAAACTCTAAAACCATTCTAAAATTCAGGAAAACACAGCATATATCTCAGTTTCTCAATACTTTTACATATACATAATTTCCAGATTGCAGTACAGTTATATAAATCATTCTGTACTAAATGAGGAAAATCAAACCGATGGATCCAATGACTTCAACAGAGCATGGCATAGAGAAAAATACAAAGACTGTGGAATTAGATTGTAATTCAAAACCCTGATCTTTCAGGGATTGCTATTTTTTTTAAAGATTTTATTTATTTGACACAGAGAGAGAGATCACAAGCAGGCAGAGAGGCAGGCAGAGAGCAGGGAGCCTGATGCAGGGCTGGATCCTAGGACCCTGAGATTATGACCTGAGCCAAAGGCAGAGGCTTTAACCACTGAGCCACCCAGGTGCCCCCAGGGATTGCTATTTTTATCAGAGCATTTACTTCTGTGAAGTTTCTGCTTTGTAAATGCAGAATAAAGTGGAGTCTGAAAACATATATATTTTTAAAATCAGCATTAATTATGGTCATAGGTTTAACAGTATTCATAGATATTTTAAACTTGTTAATTTCATTTTTAGTTTTTCATATTACAAAATTTGCATATATTACATAGGAAAAAAAAGATGCTTTGAAATACATAATATAAAAAGTTAAAAATTTCCAACCCCATATAATTTCTCTTTAACATTACTTCCTCTGCAGAAACCACTAATAATATTTGAGTGAACCCTGCTCCCTCATCTTTTTAATGCATAATCAAAATCAGTATCTCCTTCAAATTTTGTCTATATTACACTAACTCTGACTTATCTATCTTTTCATCTACCCACTGACCTATCATCATCATTATCATCACGTCATCTATCTTCCTTTTGAAATTTTTTATTTAAATGGAAAGGTACCCTGAGCACAGTTCTATAACTGACGTGCTCATTTAACAATGTATTATGGGTCTCATTTTACATTTGAAAATGCAGAAGATGCTCCATTTATAAAAAATACCAATGTAGAATTACCTTCTATAGATACTTTATGGTTAATTCAACCAGACATCTACTGATAGACATTTGAGTTCTATGTCTTACTTTTACAAACATCACTGAATGGAAGTACATGCATACATTATGGAGTGCATTCTCTTTTGAGAAAGAGATGTTTATTGCATATCACTTCCTGTATAATTTATTTCCCACTTGTATACATCAACTGATTTAGCATCTAAAAAGTCACTATATCTTCAAAATCTTCTTGGCAAATAGTTTATGACAAGCGGACTTGCTATCTGAAAAAGAAATTTAAATACTGACTAAATTGGCATCTTTGAAATGTCCCTCATTATAGTTAAATGATGAGTTTTGCTCTTTTGATGTGAAAGCAGCAGATAGGATAGATGGCAATCATTATGCAAATAAAGCTTCTTTTTCCATTACAATCTCAGACATTCACTTCTTTGCACATTTTACTTTTTTGCTGAGATTACCTTTCATTAAAATGAGACTGAATAGTGACCTCTATAACCTACTCTATTAATAAAATCTCCTCAGTACTCTTCTCTTTGGGTCTTCATTGAAGTTTTGAATGTGTTTTTGATGAAGGTTCACTTGCATTTTCCAGGAAGCATTAAGTGATTTAAGTGTTTTGAGAATTTCCTCAGTGAACATACCACACCACGTTGATTTCTACTCTACTTACATTTAGGTTACCATCTGAATCTTACTATTTTGCCTATCTATTTTCTTTTTCCAGATTATTCATTAGCATTATTATTTAATTTCCCCCTAGTTTTCTTTACATATTAACCTGCTGAATAAATACAACATAAATGAATTTGCCTAATATAAAATATCTAAATTCATTCTGGTAACCTGATTTTTAGGCACAATCTAGGTAGCCCATTACTACTGTAAATCAGATACTTGAATGCAAAAATTAGCAGTCAGAAGAATGTATAAAATTGGTCAAACATTTTGTTTTTTTTTTTTTTGAGAAAGAATTACTGAAGATTTAAAGAAATCTTAGTGTATTACATTTAGGAGAATTACCTGTTTTCTTCTTCCCCTACTTTTCTGCCTTACTTTGTATAGAATAGAAGTATTATTTTCTCATTACATGAAGTTTTGGAAAATTAGCTCTGGCTTTTCTTTTTCCTTTCTTTTCTAAAAATTTTCTCCAAAAGAGGGGCACCTGGGTGGCTCAGTGGGTTAAAGTCTCTGCCTTCGGCTCAGGTCATGATACCAGGGTCCTGGGTTTGAGCCCCACATCAGGCTGTCTGCTTTGCAGGGAGCCTGCTTCCTCCTCTCTCTCTGCCTGCTTCTCTGCCTACTTGTGATCTCTGTATGTTAAATAAATAAGTAAAATCTTAAAAAAAAATTTCTCCAAAAGAAAAAAAAAATGTGGCTCTGTCACACGTGAATAAATATTGCCTCACATTTTACCAGTGAGTAGGATTTGACTTTTGTTTTTTCCTTTGATCTACCTTTGTTAACAGTGATGAAATAAATACTTTCTTGTAATTTTTTTTATATGCCTGTGAGCTGCCTGTCTTGTTCAGTTCAATGACCAAGTATGGTCACTTGGGGTTGGGTTTTCTCTTGGTGTTCCCACCTCAAAGTCTATATCTTCCTATAAAACAGTCAGCTGGTGACTACACAGTAGGATAGAACTCTGGCAAGTGGCAAGTGGCAAGTGGTGGTACACTTCACCTTGGGTTGAAATTTTTTTTGCTTTGGTGATTTTGAGACTGGCTGACCATTTTAATACTGGCACTTACTCAGATTCCTTTTGGAGAAGTGTGACTTCGCATTCCTAGCATTTTTATTCCTGTAAAGATTGAGGTCTTCATGATCCCTATTAGCAATTTTCAATTGTTTTATACAAAGCCACGAAAATAGCTGGCCTTATTACCCTGCACAACTGAACATTGTGAGATAAATGTCTAGGTTGCACATAGTAGAAACCAGATAAATAATTACTGAAAACAGATTACATAGAGAAATAATTTTCCTACCTGTAGAGAGAAAAATGCATATTTATAAGGAAACATAATATGTCCAAAATTGTATATATGAGATAGCATAATTCTCCAAAAATCATTTTGCTATTTGCAAACCTTTTGCTATCTATATTTTCCAATCTAATTATATCTTATTTTTATTGATTACTCATTGATTAGGACTGATATGCAATGAACATTCTCCTTGTGTGTGCACATATAACTGTGTGCACAGTTGAATTCAAGAGGTTGAATTCACAAATGAAAATAACATGCGAAGGAGGACAAAGATTTTCTGACTTTGTTTTAAAGAATGTCAGTGTAGGGTCCAAGTTGTTTGTTTCTACTCATAGGATTAGCAGCTCAAGCCATTTTAGATATTAGCAAAGATTAATACAACTCCTCTGAATAACTTGTCATGAAATTAATTCCAAATAATAGAAGTGGGTCAAGTATCTCTGTGTTAGTTATGGCAGTTTGAGAAGAGTGTCTGATGGCCAGTATCAACTATCATCACTATCAACTACATACATATGAGCAAAATATACCTAAAGCAATAATTATGATTGCATAAGCATAGATTTATAGCTCTTCCAATCTGAGTTTTAACTTAGTGATCCCTTGGATGGTTTTGTGATTTCCTGTTTTGGCATTGGATATCGATATAAATCAGCCTAAACTAAAGAGTTTGGCAAGCATATTAAAAAGACAGTTTCAAACTTCTACTATAATCCCATGTTATAGTTCTAATTTTACATTTCTACTATTTTCAAGATACTCTAAATATGAAAAAAATGAAAGATTAGGCTAGTGAAGTTTTGTTTTTCTTTTTTTTGTTGTTCTTTCATAAAAGAGCACTTGACATTTTCTGTGCACAAATATATTTAAACAAAGTTATTAATGGGTTTAAAGAATGTTTCATTTCAAACTAAAATCAATTTAGAACATAGGTGAACATGCTTCCTAAAATGGATACCTAAATCCCTGTTATGATAAAAGGTCCTTTTATATTTTTACACTGGTAAAATTTTCAGCCTCTTTGTTACTTAGACTCCAAGAAAAACACAGATTACCAATCCAAATATGTATATGCAATGCAATAAGAAAGAATAAGTTGAAGAATACAACCAAAAACATGATCACTTATGCTAGATGCTGAATATTCAAACCAGAAAAATTGAATCTCTTAAAGAGTATTGGAATAATTTCAGGAAATCAGTTTCCCAAATCACTCTATAATATAAGTAAATGTGGATACATACTAAAATAGATTTCCCTTCTTGTTATATTTGGTTCTAAAATGTAATTCTCTCCTTTTTTTTTTTTTAAGATTTTATTTATTTATTTGAGAGAGAGAGTGAGAGAAACCACAAGGGTTTTCCCTTGTGGGAACAAGGGAACAAACCACAAAAGGGTTACCCTTTTTGGGTAAGGGGCAGAGGGAGAAGTAGACTCCACTCTGAGCAGGGAGCCCAATGCCAGGATCAATCCTGGGACTCTGGGATTACAACCTGAACCAACCCAAGGCTTAACGCACTGAGCCACCCAGGCACCCCTAAAATGTAATTTTTTTTATGAAATATGAATTTTATTTCATGTGACCAAAGAGTTTTACAGCTAAGAAAAATGATGGCATAATCAATAAAACATTTTAAAATTAGTAATAGTTTTAATTATCTGACTCCACAATGTTATAATAGTCTACTCTCCAATCATATATAGAATTAATTAAAACAGCAACTTGGCAAAACTGGATGCTATATTGAAATATATGCAACTGCTTTAAAATAAACTTACCTGGAAAGGAAACTAAAGATTGCAAAAATGATGGGAGCTAATATAGTAATTAGGTTGACATATCATTTTGCCCTATCCAAAAATGGTTCTTATATTCTACTTTATAAGAATCACTACAGAGTCATCTTCATTACTTTTGTCATACCTGCCAGTCATGATTCTTGTCACTATAATCAATGAAATGCTTCAAAGCCATACAGTTGGTTAAGTTATTAAAGCAGAAAAAATATCTTAAATGAGAATTTGAGGACATTAAGGAATTTCTTTAAAATGTACTTGGGGGTGCCCTGCGTGGCTCAGGTGGTTGAGTGTCCAACTCTTGATTTTGGTTCAGGTCCTGATTTCAGGGTCATGGGATCGAGCCTCGCCTCAGCTCCACACCTGGGTGAGAGGTGGTTGTCTGCTTGGGATTCTCTCTTTCCTTCACTCTCTGCCCCTCCCCCCTGCATGCTCTCTCTCTCAAATAAATCAATCTTTAAAAAATAAAAATAAGTAAATATACTATCAAGATTAGTTCTTAATAGTTACAGTGTGTATGTGTGCACATAATGTGTGAATAAACATGTGTTTGTGTGTCTGAGAGAAAGAGAAGAGTAACAAGATAAGAGGCAACTGAAGACATGAGTGCTTATGGATTTTCAAGCTCACTTTATTTTAGATTATGCCAAACCTTGCATTTCAGCTGCAAGTAGATAGTTCCAGTTTGTCCAGTACATAGCCACTGATATTTAGAGGTAAAATGAAATACAACAGAGAATAACAAATAACATTTAAAATGTCTATCGCTAAAGAATGTAGATTTCTTTGATTATTTGTTATGATTGAAAAGCAACGTGCAGTATGAAAGGGAGGTTCAACTAATTTGGAAATATAAACTGTATTCTGAACTCTGACACTATCTCATTTTATGACCTTGTATAAAGAACTTCACCTCCTTGATTTAAATTTCTATGTATACATATATATCTGGACTATAAATGTGCTACATATATTGTGTGTGTGTGTGTGTGTATATATAAAACCATATATGTATTAAATAATTTCATAACATATACATATCATAAAGTTTTGATGTCAGATACCTCTTATGGTACAAAAATGTGAATGATGGACCTAGAATTGATTTTAAAATTCATATTGTAATTACTACAATAAATATCTAACTTATATAATTATAAAAATATAATGGTATGCCATTTATAAAATATTCATGTATTGCAATAACTATTTTGATTTCAAAACTAAAACTTAAATAAGTTGAAATTTGAAAAAAAATAGATAAAACCCGGGAAATAATGCAAAACTATTCACAGTGATAGATTTTGACAAGTTAGAGAAATTTTTTTTCTAAAAAAGCTTAACTTTTTCTGTTAATATACGACTGCCTTCAATAAAAATTAATTTAAAAGGAATATAAAGCATCATGGTAAGAAAAATACCGTTTGTAAAACATTTCACAGTTGCATGTGATTTGTAAAAATAATTTTTCATTTCTGTAGACAGAAAATGAATACAAATATAATCATTAATGATAATAAAGAATAAGTAATCTAAGCTGGTTGGAAAAAGCTTATTTTATTCATATATCATATAAACAGGTGCCTATGACGATTTTCTGTAGTTCATTTTTTTATAATAACATGGTATGGACTGATAAGCATTTATTACTTTGAGGATAAAGACTTGACTTTAGGTAAACAATCTGATATTTTTAATATAATAAATATTTTAATTCAGAGGTTTAAAAACCTATTGAAGCATTTAAATGCTATCATCCACCATATTAAAATCTAAATTGAAGTTTGGGAAAGCATAGTCATTTCACAGAACAGAGGCAGAATTCATGATTTGACCTGAGTCAAATGCCAAGTTAATGTAATAGAAATTCTCAAATAAGAGACAGGCAATTGCAAAAATAGAAAGACTGTGATCAGACAAGGTTCAAAAGCTGATGGAAGCAAGACAGGCTGGAAGACTAAAGCAATGGAGCCAGCAGTCCACAGTGAGCCTACTGGATGGTAGATAGTTTATCCTGAATCCCTTGAAGAGCAGAATTTTTTACTTTATCGTTATACATTCATTAATGACAGAGAAGAAGAGCAGAGCTCTCTGAATCAGTGATTTCACAGAATGTTCACCTCTCCTCCTACCCCCAAATGCATAATAGTGTAATGAGAATGGAGGTATGTAAGGTGTAAGTGGTGGAAAGAGCAGGGCAGGTAAATGTGCCATATAGCAGCCCAGATGTAGAATACAGGGCAAGGAACTGCTGAAAATGAAGCTGGATTTATTGCTAGAGTTCTCAATAGGAAGGATAGTAGCAGCCTAAGAACTTGGAAAATGATCTGTTGAATAACAACAATTTATTAAATGGAAAAACATGATCTAGTAAATGAAGGATTTTGAAGACAATAAAATGATCAGTACTTTCATGTAAAAAACTATGTGAGGAATGCACTGGAAGCAAAACAGAATGTGTAAAGGACCAGAAGGTGTGCGTTCACTGTATTTGCTTCTCCTGCATCTAATCTCTAGTCTAGCAGTTTACTTCTGGAAACAGCCTGCCTAACCACTGTCAGTCCTTAGGTTTCGTCCAGAGTTAACTTGCTTACATCTGACAGTGGGCCTATGATCCAAAGCCAATTTGTGGTATAGTTAGAGGTCTAGGAATGTACTGAGACAATGAAAATAGACCTACCTGTTGACTGAGAACAGGGTGAACCATGAGAGGGGAAACAAAACAAAACAAATAAAACAGCAAAAAACATCCCTGAGAATAGGAGAGAGTAATAACTTGTCTTGAATATTTTGTTTAGACTCTTGCTTCCAGTAGGAGAAACAATTAAATACCACTTTTTAAAAGTCAGTTTGGGTCGAATTCTATCAATTTTAACCAAAACATGTCTAATATGAATGTCTAACATGTAAATCTAGGTGAGCGTTCAGGATCCACAATGCTTTCTTTGCTATGGTCCTTGAAGCTGCTCACTTTCTCTTTCCCAATAGTAACAATGGAGACGTCACATAAAATAATCTCAGTTGTAGCTCCTAATATCACCATCAGAATGTCTGAAACATGCTTAGAGGCAAATGAATTTCAACTATTAAGAAAACATAATCTTTGTGTCTGAATATGGTCTTAAAGAATTTTCCTAGTAATATAATAAATGGAAATCACTTAACAATAAGGAAATTATACAGTAAACTGTAGAGTAAATGCTTCCATTCAAGGTCATTTTATGAAGCCTCGAGGAATATAAATATGAAGGTAAGAAATTACAATAAAATTATTCACATAATAATAGACTTGTTGGAAAAAAGCTAGCTAAGAACCTATCCATACAAGCACACATAATTATAGTGATATAAAATGAATTTACATATGATTAATATTGGGAAATAAATAAAAAAATGAAAACCATTGTTAGATTATGGTGGCAGGCTTACAAGGGAACTTATTTTTAAAATTTAAGTTTCCTAATATTTCAAACATGCTTTTGGTGTCACAGTATGCAAATATTTCCTTCTTTGTTGACTAAGTCCCAAGTAACATATTTTTACATCAATGGCTTTTTCTAGATCGTTTAATCATTTGTATCCATGCGCATTTATTTTAGGGGTCATCCGTAAGCCTAATTAAAAAGAAGTTGACTGCTTCTTTTGCATATCTGAGTGTTCAATTTCAGTAACTCTGAAAAGCAAAGTCAAATAAAAAAGCAATACAAAATAAAACACCTACTATTTCCCAGAAGAATCTTTTTCTGTCAAAGTATAATACACTTAATCTTTCTCCAATTGTATTTTGGATTACTTTTGTGGTGGCGAAACTTGAAAAAGGAAATTAAAAACCAAAACATGCATAGCTAGATGATTCCTCAATTTAACATTTTTAAACATTTTAATTATAAGATTAAAGTTTTTCCATTTCCTAAATTCCATTCAAAAGTATTTCAATCCTTTCATTCTTCAGGTATTATAGAACAATTTAGGGTCATATTCAATCAATCTTATTAAAAGCTCTCACTCACATTATGAGTTCTCTGTACAAAATGGAAAAATAAAGTGGGTAATGCAGTGACTCTCACAGAGAGAAACACGTCATATTCATTTCTGCCCTCTTTAGCTTTGTTCTCTATGCTTGTTTTATTACATTGTTCCTCTTTTCTTGACAGTTATTCTCTTACTTTTTATTCTAAGCTATTTCATTTATTTTTTCTTTATTCTGGATGAGATTTATATCCATGAAATGGGAAAAAAATTCCCACTTGGAAATGTATCTGTGGTTTAAGGGGATATGGTGCTTGTGGAAAGATTATGGAGTTAAGTGCATTTTCTTAATTACTCTATCATGTATTGGAGTTGGCTGTTTTCTTTTTTCTAAAGATTTTATTTATTTATTTGACAGAGAGAGATTACAAGTAGGCAGAGAGGCAGGCAGAGAGAGAGGAGGAAGCAGGCTCCCTGCTGAGCAGAGAGCCCAATGCGGGACTCGATCCCAGGACCCTGAGATCATGACCTGAGCCAAAGGCAGTGGCTTAACCCACTGAGCCACCCAGGCACCCTGGAGTTGGCTGTTTTCTTATACATGGTAGGAGAACACGTAAGGAGAGACCAGAACAATCACTCGTCACTATTTATATGTGCAATGCATCTAGGAAATACTTAAGGAGAAATAAACAATGATGAGCTATTCTTGGGGCTGAGGGAAGATTTATTGAGAGGAAGAAGGACTTGTTAATGTTTAATTGGGTCTTAGAAGATTATAGTAAATAAATTTAAGAAGCATTGATCCTAGAAGTTAGAAAAGTATTCCTTGGTCAGAAACTAGGACTTTCTTTCTCTCAAAAAGTTTTTAACTATAGAAAGTCTATGGATGGTTTCAGGGTATACATGAACCAGATAAGCGAAATGTTTATATGTTGATTTCCTTCTTTAATTTGAAATTGCTCATGTGAAAGCTGATTTTTGTCAATGTCCTGAGGTATTTATGTGCTTGTTCTAAACAGAAGTATGAGATACTATTTTAATTCTTATTAATTCTTATTTTTCTTATTATGCAGCATTATAAAAGCAGAATCAAAGATTCAAGTAATCACCTTCTTAGCAGAATTCAGACTTGATTTTGTATTTTTGCAGAATATTGTCTTTTGGTTTTTTTTTTGGCAGTGGAAACTTATTTTTATAAGAAAAAATAAATAAGTATGAAGGCCATATTTTTCTGTGCCTGTGCTTGAAAAAATCTTTTTTTTTTCTGACATAATAAAGTAAATTATATTGAAAAATGTGCTTTGGTACAATTATTCTGGGGAGCTTTAAACATTTAAATAGTTTTTTAGAATGTCCATAATGCCCAGAAAATTAACAGCTCTTGCTGTGAGTGGGCTGTGCTCCTTTCTACACTGGGAACCAGAACTTTGAATGCAATTGTCATAGCCTCAATCAGTCTAGCAGATCTGCTTACATATACCCACAGGTCTATAAGTATAAAACTAAGTAAGCACACATTATTTAATGACTTCAAGCCATGTCTACACAAGTAAAACCAGGGTCAAGATAACCACAATCTGATTATGTGGTTTTTTAAAAAAATAACATCTTCATTGAGATGCAATTTATATACCATGCAATTCATCCACTTAACCTGTGCAATTCAGTGGTTTTCAGCATATTTACAGATATGTACAATCAATATCACAGTCAATTTTAGAACCTTTCATAACCTGAAAAGGAAACCCCATGCTCTTTAGCTTATCCTCCATGCCTAAGAAATCACCATTCTAATTTCAGTCTCTATAAATTTGCCTATTCTGGGCATTTCACTGAAATGGCTATATATATATATACACACACACACACACACACACATACATACATATATATGCACACACATACACATATACAACATATACATGGGTCTTTGTTTTCATGATTCAACCATATTGTAGCATATATTAATACTTTACCAATAATATTCCATGTGTGAGCATATCACATTTTGTTTATCTATTCATCAGTTGATGAACTTTGGGGTTGTTTCCAACTTTGAGCTATTATGAATAATGCTTCTATAGACATTTGTGTACTATTTTTGTATGGAAATATATTTTCATTTATTTGGGATATATACCTGTTGTGGAATGCTTCAAAAGCCTCAATCAAAAAAGAAAGGACAATCTATGGAATGTGAGAAAATATTTTCAAACCATATATCTGATCAGGGGCCCGAGTCTAAAATACATAAATAATTCTTATAACTCAATAATAGGACAAACAATCAAATTTTAAAAAAGGGGCAAAGGGTATGAATAAACATTTCTCCAAAAAAGATAAACAAAATGGCTATTAAGCACATGACAACATTTTGATGTCCTTAATCATTAGGAAAATGCAAATCAAAACCACAATGAGATACAATATCACACCCACTAAAATTACTATAATCAAAAAGTCAGATAATACCCACTATTGGCAAAAATGTGGTACTTTAATCAGCAGCTTGATACATACATACCGATGGGAATGTAAAATGGTGCCACCACTTTGGAAAACAGTCTCACGGTTCCTTAAAGAATTAAATATAGTTACCATAAAATCATGTGTTTTAAAATTATTTTCAGCTCCCTCTAGTAGTAAACTTATGAATTATTTTCAAGAGGATTGCATCTCTGTCAGTCTGTATCTTTGGGATAATTGGTGAGAAACAGCTGTGGCAAGTTATCATAAAAAATGCTTTTCATCTTGTGTCATGTGGTTTTCTAGCAGTTAAATGAATGAGACCCTGAAGAATTCACTGGCCAAATTAACTTCTCATCCCTGCCTAATTTCTAACAGGATAAAGGAATCAGATATAGATGTTTCAGGGTCTGGAGAAAGATAGATCTGTAGGTGAATCAGAACTGAAGTTGGTGGGAACTGATTGTAATAAAAATGGATTCCTGATTATGAACCAAAATCACACTTTTCTCATTGATTTATAAAATTTTGCCTCCTAGTCTCATGTACTCCATTGCAATCTACCATTGATTCCCTTTACGATATTTTTCAGATCTTCAATAACCCATAGTATCAGCCCTCCCCATTGAATAAGCACCATTGCAATAGAATCTTTTTGATTTTCCTTTAAAGCTCTTTCATCTCTTATCCGTCCTATATAATTCAGTGCAAATATTCCCCAAATGTCTATTTGCCTAGTAAGTGTCCATACACTCAAAATAAAGCCTGGATTAGGGCTTTCCAACCATTGCAAAAATCTACCTTTATTTTTCTCTGTACTCTAACCTTGCGAAGATAATAGGAACTTCATATATCACCCTTTCTCTACTTAAAAATAAACACATATGCCATGTCTGTTTTCTTTCATTCAGATTTTTATCTGAATTTTTTAAAACAAGGCTTAACTGATTTTTTTTTTTTAATGTACTTGATTTGACAAAGATTGATAGCAGTGTGCCAAAGACTACTACTCTGCTATTCAGGGATAAAAGATGGAGACCATTGTATCTTTGCTTAGGATTATATTTATTAATATAAAATAATCCCTGTTTCATAATACCAATTTTTTTGCCTTAAATATTATTTCAGTCGGCATTAAAATTACACTCCTGCTTTCTTTTGTCAGGTTTAGTCTTTATCTGTTTTTCTTAGTTGCTAGTGCCATAGCAATTTTTTTTTTGCATGTAATTCTTTTTTTTTTCAATTTATTTATTTTCAGAAAAACATTATTCATTATTTTTTCACCACACCCAGTGCTCCATGCAAGCCGTGCCCTCTATAATACCCACCACCTGGTACCCCAACCTCCCACCACCCCGCCACTTCAAACCCCTCAGATTTCTTTTCAGAGTCCATAGTCTCTCATGGTTCACCTCCCCTTCCAGTTTTTATTCACATTTTTTTCCCTCAGTACTTATAAACATTTTAATTGGAATTTCAAAGAAATAAAACCAGCTACTGATACTTGCCAAGGTCTGAACCTGGAACACACCTTCATATGTTATATATTTCAGTATGAAGTTTTTAATTCTGTTTTTTCTAAGTCTCCCCAACTTTTTGGATTTTATTTAAAATATGTCAAATCCCCTATATACTTCTTTTCTTTATAAAGCATATAATTCTATCATAACTTACAGAGAAAAAAAAAGCACTTACAATACTTGTCAGAAAATATAAACTTAAGTTGTCTGCACTCCAGGACCTATCAAAAGCTTAGAGAGAAGTTATATTTAGAAAAGGTTGTGTAAAGGTGCTAAAGAGTCCTCCATGCTCTCTTATTGAAAGGCATATTCTTTGATTGACATGCATAACTGAACATAAGTATAGATCTTCATAGAATCACTTTCCAGGAATCATATCTAATGGTGAGAGCTTGACTTTCTTTGATTAAGACAAGGAATGGTAGTAAGAAAGTCACTTTTGAACTTGATACAAAATTATTTCCAAAGACAGTAACAAAAAAACATTAGAAAACGTTCTCCAGTGACAATGAGAAATACCTACAAAAATTTCATTTATCTAATGAATAATGTCTAGCATTTAGTTTCCCTTTTGTTTTCACTATTAGTAAGTGTACAGCTTATGTTTGCCATTGTGTTAGAGAAGAGATATGTGGGTAGTGAGTATTGAAATTCCACACACCAAACTGAGTGACAAACTTTGGGCATTTGCTATTTTCTTGCTTGATCTCTGAGCAAATATATTAAAACATGGCAGTTGAAAGAAAGGAATCAAAATATATCAGTTGGAGAGCGTGACAGACTAAAGCCATCATCTAGCTTTGATAGAATATTTTTAAAAGGGAAATCAAATAAATGTATACTATAATCTTGAGTTTTTATCTCGAATTGTGTAAGGGAAATATCATCATGCTTGCTACTTTGTAGTATCTCTGCTGGAAAATAGGAGAAATTCTGCTTAGAAATCCAAGTTAAAAAGGAAAATTACAGTTGTGTGTCATCAATGTCAATCATGTCGGTGCAAAAGAGGGAGCTAGGCCACCTTTAAAGAAACACTAGGCATGTCCTATCCATCGAGTTCTTTCTGTGTGCACCTTCTAATAAGCCATATGTTCAGCTCTCTCAGAGTTTTCAACTCTTTAAAGGCCAAAAGATCTTGCAATTAGAAAGCTAACAAAGCAAATTCTGGTAAAATATTGTTACTCAAATTTATTCTGTGTAAAAAGCAATTTAAGAGTTTCAAAATTTGCATTCACTGACAGGTAAAATACTCTTAATTTGTTATGTTGACTAATTTTGAAACTTCCTCTTTTTGTGATATGTAGCTCATTGTTAAAATGTAGTTTAATAGTTTTATCTTTTTTACTACTACATTTTTGTATTTAATTAGCTTTTAAAACATGAGATACTTAAAAATATCTACTTTAAATCCAAGGAGAAAGTTCATATTTTCCATTAGATTGGAAGAATATTATGGAATATGCTAGGCCATACTTATACTTGATAATGGTAAATCATAAAACTAATGTCATAGAACTAGGGTCTGACTAAATGAGAAATACTACATCATTAACATGTATAAATATGTTAAATAAACTGCAATATAGTAAAATAACCATGTTAAATAAAAAGAATCTTGTGTCCAGCAGTCATGTTTAAATGAAAATCTTTAGCAATGCTCCCAAGGTTCTTGTCTACAGGTTTTAAAATGTGGCCATGAAGAAATATGAAGCTACCCTATATTTCTGAACAAGTCTAAACTAAATTAAAGGTATGATCACTTGTAGAAAATACTTATAAAAATATTTCATGTGTTAGTTTTTAAAAGAATAGTATAGAATACAAGACAAAATCCTTATATCACAAAATGAGGTGCTATTTTATAGGAAGAGTTAAGTTTTAAAAATGTGGAAATTTGGGCGCCTGGGTGGCTCAGTGGGTTAAGCCACTGCCTTCAGCTCAGGTCATGATCTCAGGGTCCTGGGATCGAGGCCCGCATCGGGCTCTCTGCTCAGCAGGGAGCCTGCTTCCTCCTCTCTCTCTGCCTGCCTCTCTGCCTGCTTGTGATCTCTCTCTGTCAAATAAATAAATAAAAAAATCTTAAAAAAAAAATGTTTAAAAAAAAAATGTGGAAATTTGATACACCTTCAAACCTACCAATTTACTTTCTGGGATCCAGGCCTGATGTCTATTATGAACAGGAGAGGAGAACAATGATCTATCCTCAGTCAAGACTGATTGCTTTCACTCTTTCCCAGGTCTTTATTTCCAAGATTAAATGATTTATGTCTAATCTATAGATCATGTGAGATTCCCTATATAATTAAATATCTGAAAAATTAAGAAGAGGATTTAAGAAAAATATGACCAAAGACCAGTTAGTAGAGAAACGATTTTTCAAAAAGCCAGAATATAACTTAAAAGTAAAGTCCAAACAATCTAGTTCTAGAATATTGAGGAATAAAAGTGGAACCTCAGTCAAGTAGGGACTTACTGAGTTGGCAGCAATAGGGATTTCAGTGCTAATAGTCTTGTGACTGTTTTGAAACAAGATCTGAAAGCACAGAAGTATTAACATATTTTTGGTGTTATACTAATATAAAAATTCAAAGTGCTCTGATTATTCATGATAACAATTCTGGTAATGAAAAACCTTAAGTAAAAACAATGAAAGCAGTGACAAAGGAGGATCTCCATTCACATATCATCCAGATTTATTAAAGAGAGATATCTCAATTCTCTATATAATAAAATTTGCCCCTAAAATTAAAAGACATTGAGTTGTTACCTGTTTCTAATACATCATTCTTCCCCAAAGACCTTTTGATAGAGACTTTGCTACTGAGAGGAGAATAGAAAAAATTCAAGATGCCCATGTTTTGTTTAGTCTCTGTGACACTTCCTCAGTTCTGGAAAGAGACAAGGTGATGAATATTTACTTATTGATTTCAGAATAAAACTGATCTTCAAGCTACAATAAGCCTAAGGGTTAATCAATAAAATTCAAGTAGTTTCACCTCAGGTCTGGGACAAGAGAATTTGTTCCCAAACAAGCTCCCCTAAAGAATAGCTAAAGGAACTTCTTAAGAAGAACTAGGGTCTGACTAAATGAGAATCTTAAGATGGAAAGGAAAGGATAAAGGAAGGAACCATGGAATATCAAAAAGGATGAAATCACAATATAAGAAGTGAAAATGCAACTAAATACAACAAACTTATGAGTTTTCTAAATTATGTTTGACTGTGGAAGGGTAAAAATTATTATATCATCTGATGTGATTCTTGAGTATGTAGAAGAAATGTTTAAGACAATTATTTTAATGGGGGAAAATGTAAAGGGACCAAAAGGGACATAAGTTTTCTATACCTCACTCAAAATGGTGAATGTAAACAATTGTGGTAAATTATACATGCATAATGTAATACATAGAGCAACTACTAAAACATCTTTACAAAGAGATATACTCAGAAATGATGTAGGTAAATAACACTGAAATTGCAAAATAAGTACAAATAAACCACAGAAAACAGGAAAAAGTAAAAACAGAAATAAAGAACAAAGGAAACAAATCTAAAAATGAAATGCCTCACTCAAGCTGTAAGAAATCAACAATTACATTAAATGTAAATACTCTAAACATACCAACTACAAGTCAGAGATTGGCAAATTTAAAAACCCACATGATCCAACTACATGCTGTGTACAAGAAACTCACTTCAAATAATGATAGAAATGATACTGATGCAGTATCTGAATTTGTTAAATTCAACAATATTAGAAGCATAGCAAAACATTTCATCTTGCTGAATGACAGTTACATGCCAATTTATTGTATGCCTGTTGTTTATCAATTGCTCTTAATAATGTAACATACAAACTTAAGGGAAAACAAAAATATAGACTTCTTATGTATCTTAAAATGTGTTAACCCCTTTTATCTCTGTTCTCTCTCATGGGTAGGACTGCCCAACATCTTGGTTAACTCTGCCTTCTCCCCTCCAAATTTAGACATTATCATTAGTTTTATACAGTAGACGTTTTCTTATAATTACTCACCTACTTATCATCATTTTCTTTCTGATTATTTATTGAATATCATATTTTCTCAGGTATCATTTACCATTTTCTTTTTTTTATTTTTAAAGATTTTATTTATTTATTTGACAGACAGAGATCACAAGTAGGCAGAGAGAGTAGAGCACGGGAAGCAGGCTCTCTGTTGGGCACAGAGGCCGATGCAAGCCTCTATCCCAGGATCCTGAGATCATGACTTAAGTTGAAAGCAGAGGCTTAACCCACTGAGCCACCCACGCGTCCCTCATTAACGATTTTTTTGATTTACCCATCTTTAAAAGTTATTTTAGCAAGTCTACCATAGCAAATTGTTAGTTTCTTTTAGTATAAACTGTTACATTTCACTTTAATATATAAATTAACATTAAGCTGATGATATAGTGTGAGAATTTTCTTCTTTCTGAAAATTTGATATTATTCTACTGTCCTCTAACTTTCAGTATTACTATTGACAATTTTTGTATTGATTTTTATTTTTTAAGGATAAAATGCCTATATGCTCTGGATATTTTAAAATAACTATGATTTTAACATTCTATAGTTTTACTATTTTTTTTAAAGATTTTATTTATTTATTTGACAGAGAGAGATCACAAGTAGGCAGAGAGGCAGGCAGAGAGAGAGAGAGAGGAGGAGGAAGCAGGCTTCCTGCTGAGCAGAGAGCCCGATGCGGGACTCGATCCCAGGACCCTGAGATCATGACCTGAGCCGAAGGCAGCGGCTTAACCTACTGAGCCACCCAGGCGCCCTATAGTTTTACTATTATATGGCTTACAATATATTTCATTTTATTTATACTGCTTAGTGTTTGCTGTGCTTCTTGAAACTATGAATAGGTTCATCATCATTTTTGGAACTACTCCATTTCAAATATTACCTCTTTCACGATCTCTCTTTTCTATTACTTCAGCACTCTGATCTCATATATATTCTATCCTCTATATAATTTATCCTCTATTTCATATTTCCTACTGCTTTCACTTTATGTCCTAAATTCTGAGAATGTCTTTAAATGTACTTTCCAGTTCATTAATTCTTTATCTCTACACTGGTGTTTAAAATATCAATAGTTTTTTTTTTTCTTTTTCCTACAAGGCTTCTGATTTTCATTAAAGTTCTATTTTTTAAAATGTTTATTCTTTTTTTTTCTAGATTGATTCTACATTCTACATCCCTTACAAAATAATTTTATATTATATTTCTTATCCAATATTTCTAATACTTCATTTTGAATTAGCTTTAATTCCAATTAACCAGATAGTATATTAGAAACCCAAATAGACTCAAATTCAACCTTAAGATCTCACTAATTCTAAATTATTATTACCATACCTTACATCTGTATTTTTTAGGAATTTAGAAAAAACTAAATAAATTCTGAGATTCTTATGGCCCTTTCGGCATATTTAAAGATGATTATTTATCCTATACTCATAGATACGTCAACAGTTGATTAAAAAAAATGATAGAAAGTGGGATCTTTCACCATAAATTGGTTAAATAATTGACCCAACTTGTTCAATATTTTAACCGTATATAGTATGTGTCTTTGTGTGTGTGTATACGTGTGTGTGTGTGTGTGTGTGTGTGTGTGTGTGTGTTAGTAAGGGGTCTTCAAGGCCAACCTCAGGTTTATTTGCTGGGAGAACTCACAGGACTCTCATACATTAAAAGTCACAACTTTGTCATATTATGTTGAAAGATGCAAAGCAAAACCAGCAAGAGGGAAATGCACATGGGACAAAATCCAGAGGAAACCATGTACAAGCTTGCAGAAGTCCTCTCCTAGTGGAGTCACACAATATGTTTAACTCCTTCAGTAACCAGTTGTGACAACACTTAAAAATATTTTCTACCAAAGAAACTCATCAAAGACTCAGTGTCCAGAGTTTTTACTGCAGGCTCTTCATATAGGCATCTTTTGTTTAGCATGTACCATATTTGAAGACTCTTAATAGGAAATAGATATTAGCAGAAAATCACATTTTTTGTACAGTTTATACACTCTGAACCAGTCTCATTAGTTATGAATGCTCCCATGATTCAAGTTTCTAAACATCATTAGTAAAAGAACAACTCTGCAAACAGATCTTTCTCAAGATAGCAGTCTCAGGTCTTCAGCGTTAACTATTTTCTGTACTGTATTTTTGTGCGTGTTCTACGTTTACACTTTAATTTCACTGAGAAAAAGAACAGAAGAAAAATGTCATGCATTCCTAGAAGCACATTTACAAAACCATTATATATAAATATGCACATGTTCTCTCAATACTCCAGATGGGTAATCCATGGTTCTCTCTAAGGCCAACTTCTCTGCCTGTGGAACCATATTCCATCTACTCTCATTCCTTCCTCTCACTACTCTTAGCATATGGACATTCTGTCATATGAGTATCTGAAAAGTAAACAAAAAAACCCTAATATTTAGTAAGTGTGATAATGAGAAAAATAAATTAGTAGAAATAAATTTCTAAATGCAGAAATGATGTTTAGTATCAGAATCTAAAATCAGGTACATTTATTTTGGGGACAACTGGGTGGCTTGGTCAGTTAAGCATCTGCCTACAGCTCAGGTCCTGATCCCAGAGTCCTGGGATGGTGTCCCACATCGGGGTCCTTGCTGGGCAAGGAGCCTGCTTCTCCCTCTGTCTGAGCCCCCCCCCCACTTGTGCTCATTCTCTTTCTCTAACAAATAAAAAAATAAAATCTTTAAAAATAAAATAAAATCATGTACATTTATAGCTTTTTTAAAGAAGCATTTTGATATATTATCCATTCAGGATTTATTTTCTGAATAGTGTATGATAGAAACTAAGGTATATATGAATATGTACGTGCTTATATACACACATTATATATGAAAGTTTCTTTGATTTATTTTTTTTTTTAAGATTTTATTTATTTGGGAGAGAGTAAGCTAGAGAGAGAGAATGCATAAGCAGGGGAGGGGCAGAGGGAGAAGCAGACTCCCCACAGAGCAGGTAGCCTGACATGGGGCTCAAACCCAGGACCCCGGGATCACAGCCCTGACCAAAGGCAGACACCTGACCAACTGAGCCGCCCAGGCACCCCAGTTTTTTTTAAATTATTAAGTCACATTACAAATCAGAGTCAAACAATTGAATACTATTAACACAGTTACTTGGGCAATTAGCAAGAGTTTTATATTTCTTTAACCTGTGCTTTTTAATATGTCCTCTAAAATAAGAATGCTACTTTCTGACTATTTGGGCTATCACCAAATATATTCTTTCTTGTTTATTTTAGTCCAATTCAATTCTTTGAACTTCAAAAGAAGAAGCGATGGACATAGAGGGTTATGCTAAGCAAAATAAGACAGAGAAAGACAAATATATTAGTTCTCATATGTGGAATCTAAAACAAAACAGAAGAATAAATAAACAAAAGCAGAATCAGTTCTATAAATAAGAGAACAAAAGGATGGTTGCCAGAGGGGAGGTGTACTGGGGGATAGGCAAAAGGGTAAAGGGCAGTGGGAAATACAGGCTTCCAGCTATGGAATATGTCATGGGAATAAAAGGTACAGCATAGGGAATAGCCAATGATACTGCATAACACTGAATAGTTACATATGGTAGCTGCACTGTGGTGTAATTACACTGTGGTAGTTACACTGTGGTACATACGGTAGCTACACTGTGGTGAACGTAGCATTACCTACAGGGATGTAGTATCGTTATGTTGTATGCCTGAAACCAATGTAACATTGTGTGTCAACTCTTCTCAAATAAATAAATAAACCCCAAAAGAATAAGGAAAAAAGCTATTATAAGTCTCATAAATATTTACACAAATAAAGAGAAAAGCAGGACTGTCATAAAAATAGAACTGTCAAGTATAAAGCAGAAGACCAAGTAGATCTTGAAATGTAAAAAGTACTTTCTGAAATGAAAAAGAAAAAAAAAGATACAAGATTAATACCAGATTGGGCACAGGAGAAGAAAGGATCAGTGAAGTTAAAGGTATGGAACTGTAAACTATCCAAAATAAAGTACAAAGATAAAATAATTGGAAAATAATGATATTTTATCAGTAAACTCTAGGGAAATATTTAATATTAATGGCAATAGCAAATTTGAAAAAGAAAAAAAATGTAACTAACCAGGTTTAAGCCGCTCAAAGAACTCTAAACTATTTTTTTTTTTTAAAGATTTTATTTATTTATTTGACAGAGAGAGATCACAAGCAGGCTGAGAGGCAGGCAGAGAGAGAGAGGAGGAAGCAGGCTCCCTGCTGAGCAGAGAGCCTGATGCGGGCCTCGATCCCAGGACCCTGAGATCATGACCTGAGCCGAAGGCAGCGGCTTAACCCACTGAGCCACCCAGGCGCCCCACTCAAAGAACTCTAAACAGAAAGACATAAAGATGATCAGACCGAGGCAGATCATAATCAGAATGTTGAACAAAGCTGATGCAGAAAAAACTTGAAAACAGGTAGAGAGAGAAAAAATAATTAGATGTAGAGGTAAAAAAATATATATATATAAATAAGAGCACATGTCTCAAAACCCTATAATTCAAAAGATAATGGAATGTAATCTTTAAAGTAACATTTTTTCATCATCTCCTTCATGAAATCTAGTATTAGACAATGCATTCATTTTTTTAAATCTTTTTGTTTTATTGGTTGAAGACATACTTGCCTCCTCTCATAATTTTTACAGTGTGTTGGTTTTCAAGTTTTCACTACAGGTAAGACTCACAAACTGTAAGAGCATTTAAAAAATCTTATAACTAAAAAAACTTTATAAAATCTTATAACTAAAGGCTATGAACATTATTATTTGTATCACTTTCATTTCATTTCTCTGTGTCATACACATCTGTTTCTATGTGTTAGGGAAAAGGTGATAAAGACAGGAAAAAGGTAAGCTAGTATAAACAACAATATGTCATTTAGCCAATGCAAAATGCATATTATTTCTTTTCATAAGTGTTTTAAAAAGAGAATTGATTCAAATACCATTTTTTTTAAAGATTTTATTTATTTATTTGTCAGAGACAGAGGGAGAGAGAGCAAGCGAGCACAGGCAGGCAGAGGCAGAGGGAGAAGCAGGCTCCATCGAGCAAGGAGCCCGATGTGGGACTCAATCCCAGGACCCTGGGATCATGACCTGAGCTGAAGGCAGCTGCTTAACCAACTGAGACACCCAGGAGTCCCTCAAATACCATATTTATTAAAAGTCTTACCTATAAAAAAGATAAAATAAATGTAGATAACCATAACATTTGTATTGATAAACTTTGCTTGTGGTTTCTTCTTTTTTCACAAAGCAATGGAAAAAACACATATGAAATTATTAAGATCATGTCATAGAAATGGATGTTTATTTAAGCCTTCATCTTCAAAGTCCAAGAGCATTAGGAATATGTTTAGAAAAAAGGAGGTTCTTTTATGCATTGACATAAATAAGAGTTAAAATGCTACAATAAGTACAAGATCGGAGTTCTACTACCTCCATAATTTTAAAGTGTAAGTATAATTTTGGAATGAGTAAGAAAATGAGTTAAATTTGGGCATATTTTTATAAAATTATTATAATTCTTATTAATATTCTGAAGAAACCACTTGGGCAACTTTTTTCTTTTATAAAAGCCCCTGATGACTGAAAGTGAAGGGATGGAGAAGCATCTTTCATGCCAATGGGCCTCAAAAGAAGGCTGGGGTAGCAATTCTCATATCAGATAAATTGGACTTCAAACTAAAGACTGTTGTCAGAGATACAGAAGGACACTACATAATCCTTAAAGGGACTATCCACCAAGATGATCTAACAATTGTAAATATCTATGCTCCCAATATGGGAGCAGCCAATTACTTAAGAAAACTGTTAATCAAGATAAAGAGTCATATTGATATGAATACACTAATCATAGGCGATCTTAACACACCTCTCTCAGAATTAGACAGATCATTGAAGCAGAAAATCAATAAAGAAACAAGAGCATTGATGACACATTGGACCAGATGGACCTCATAGATATATACAGAACATTCCACCCTAAAACAACAGAATACTCATTCTTCTCAAGTGCACACAGAACCTTCTCCAGAATAGACCACATACTGGGTCACAAATCAGGACTCAACCGATACCAAAAGACTGAGATTATTCCCTGCATATTCTCAGATCACAATGCTTTGAAACTGGAGCTCAATCACAAGGAAAAGTTCAGAAGGAACTCAAACACCTGGAAGCTAAAGACCACCTTGCTTAAGAATGCTTGGATCAACCAGGAGATCAAAGAAGAACTGAAACAATTCATGGAAACCAATGAGAATGAAGAGAATTCGGTCCAAAACCTATGGGATACAGCAAAGGCGGTCCTAAGGGGAAAATACATAGCCATCCAAGCCTCCCTCAAAAAAATTGAAAAATCTAGAACACACCAGCTGTCTCTACACCTTAAAGAACTGGAGAATCAACAACGAATCAAACCAACTCCACACATAAGAAGGGAAATCATCAAGATTAGAGCTGAGATCAATGAGGGAGAAACCAGAGATACAGTAGAACATATCAATGAAACTAGAAGCTGGTTTTTTGAAAGAATCAATAAGATCGATAAACCATTGGCCACACTAATCCAAAAGAAGAGAGAAAGCCCAAATTCATAAAATTATGAATGAAAAGGGAGAGATCACAACTAACACCAAGGAAGTAGAAACAATCATCAGAAGTTATTATCAACAGTTATATGCCAATAAGCTTAGCAACCTAGATGAAATAGATGCATTCCTGGAAAAATATAAACTACCAAAATTGAACCAGGAAGAAATCGACAACCTGAATAGACTGATATCTAATAACGAGATTGAATCAGTGATCAAAAACCTCCCAAAATACAAGAGCCCAGGACCTGACGGATTCCCTGGGGAATTCTACCAACCTTCAAAGAAGAAATAACACCTATTCTCCTGAAGCTGTTTCAAAAAATTGAAGCAGAAGGAAAACTTCCAGACTCTTTCTATGAAGCCAGCATTACCCTGATCCCCAAACCAGGCAAGGACCCTACCAAAAAGGAGAATTTTAGACAAATATCACTGATGAATATGGATGTTAAGATTCTCAACAAGATCCTAGCCAACAGGATCCAACAGCACATTAAAAAGATTATCCACCATGATCAGGTGGGATTCATCCCTGGGCTACAAGGATGGTTCAACATTCGCAAATCAATCAATGTGATACAACAAATTAATATGAGAAGAGAGAAGAACCACATGGTCCTCTCAATTGATGCAGAAAAAGAATTTGAAAAATCCAGCATCCATTCCTGATTAAAACGCTTCAAAGTATAGGGATAGAGGGAACATTCCTGAACCTCATCAAATCTATCTATGAAAGACCCACAGCAAATATCATCCTCAATGGGAAAAAGCTTGCAGCCTTCCCATTGAGATCAGGAACAAGATAAGGATGCCCACTTTCACCATTCTTGTTCAACATAGTATTAGAAGTCCTAGCAACAGCAATCAGACAACAAAGAGAAATAAAAGGTATCCAAATTGGTAATGAAGAAGTCAAACTCTCTTCGCAGATGACATGATTCTTTATATGGAAAACCCAAAAGACTCCACCCCCAAACTACTAGAACTCATACAGCAATTCAGCAACGTGGCAGGATACAAAGTCAATGTGCAGAAATCAGTGGCTTTCTTATACACTAACAATGAAAATACAGAAAGGGAAATTAGAGAATCGATTCCATTTACTATAGCACCAAGAACCTAAGATACCTGGGAATAAACCTAACCAAAGAGGTAAAGGATCTGTACTTGAGGAATTACAAAACACTCATGAAAGAAATTGAAGAAGACACAAATAGATGGAAGACCATTCCATGCTCTTGGATCGGAAGAATAAACATTGTTAAAATGTCTATACTGCCTAGAGCAATCTATACTTTTAATGCCATTCCGATCAAAATTCCACCAGCATTCTTCAAAGAGCTGGAGCAAATAATCCTAAAATTTGTATGGAATCAGAAGAGACCCTGAATCGCTAAGGAAATGTTGAAAAACAAAAATAAAGCTGGCGGCATCACGTTACCTGATTTCAAGCTTTATTACAAAGCTGTGATCACCAAGACAGCATAGTACTGGCATAAAAACAGACACATAGATCTGTGGAACAGAGTAGAGAGTCCAGATATGGACCCTCAACTCTATGGTCAATTAATCTTCGACAAAACAGGAAAAAATATACAGTGGAAAAAAGACAGTCTCTTCAATAAATGGTGCTGGGACAACTGGACAGCTATAAGTAGAAGAATGAAACTCGACCATTCTCTAACACCGTAAACAAAGATAAACTCAAAATGGATAAAAGAGCTCAATGTGAGACAGGAATCCATCAGAATCCTAGAGGAGAACATAAGCAGTAATCTCTTCGATATCAGCCACAGCAACTTCTTTCAAGATATGTCTCCAAAGGCAAAGGAAACAAAAGCAAAAATAAACTTTTGGGACTTCATCAAAATCAAAAGCTTCTGCCTGCTTGTGATCTCTGTCTGTCAAATAAATAAAATCTTAAAAAAAAAAATCAAAAGCTTCTGCACAGCAAAGGAAACAGTCAAAAAAACGAAGAGGCAACCCACGGAATGGGAGAAGATATTTGCAAATGACAGTACAGACAAAAGGTTGATATCCAGGATCTATAATGAACTCCTCAAACTCAACACACACGAAACAAGCAAACACATCAAAAAATGGGCAGAAGATATGAACAGACACTTCTCCAATCAAGACATACAAATGGCTCTCAGACACATGAAAAAATGTTCATCATCATTAGCCCTCAGGGAGATTCAAATTAAAACCACATTGAGATATCACCTTACACCAGTTAGAATGGCTAAAATTAACAAAACGGGAAACAACATGTGTTGAAGAGGATGTGGAGAAAGGGGAACCCTTTTACACTGTTGGTGGGAATGCAAGTTGGTGCAGCCTCTTTGGAGAACAGTGTGGAGATTACTCAAGAAATTAAAAATAGAGCTTCCCTATGACCCTGCAATTGCACTCCTGGGTATTTACCCCAAAGACACAGATGTCATGAAAAGAAGGGCCATCTGTACCCCAATGTTTATAGCAGCAATGGCCACGGCCGCCAAACTATGGAAAGAACCAAGATGCCCTTCAACAGATGAATGGATAAGGAAGATGTGGTCCATATACACTAAGGAGTATTATGCCTCCATCAGAAAGGATGAATACCCAACTTTTGTAGCAACATGGATGGGACTGGAAGAGATTATGCTGAGTGAAATAAGTCAAGCAGAGAGAGTCAATTATCATATGGTTTCACTTATTTGTGGAGCATAACAAATATCATGGAGGACAAGGGGTGTTAGAGAGGAGAAGGGAATTTGGGTAAATTGGAAGGGGAGGTGAACCATGAGAGACTATGGACTCTGAAAAACAATCTGAGGGATTTGAAGTGGCGGGGGGGTGGGAGGTTGGGGTACCAGGTGGTGGGTATTATAGAGGGCACAGATTGCATGGAGCACTGGGTGTGGTGAAAAAATAATGAATACTGTTTTTCTGAAAATAAATAAATTGAAAAAAGAAATTAAAAAATAAAAGTTTCAGGAAGAAAAATATACAATCTATATAATATAAAACATATGTTGTTGTAATGCAGTATTTAATATTATAATATTTAATATTACACATTTCAACATGTCTATTAAAATTAATATATAAATATTATAATTATATAATATTTAATATAGATGAGAAATACTATATCTGCATTTAAAGATTTTATTTATTTATTTATTTGGCAGAGAGAGAGCATAGCTGGGGAAGCAGCAGGCAGAGAGAGAAGCAGGCTCCCCACTGAGCAGAGAGCCCAACATGGGGGCTGATCCCAGGACTCTGGGATCATGACCTGAGCCAAAGGCAGACACTCAACCAACTGAGCCACCCAGATGCCCTCTATATCTACATTTAAATGTTACAATACTTGGTACAGAGAAAACATCCTGGGAATCCAGGTAATATTCTTACTTATTTCTCAGTTTTTTCTTGAAAACTGGAAACATTTTACAGTATAACTTAGAAGGCCTGGAATTTCAAGGCAATTTAAATCTTTTTCTTATACATAGATGATTTGATCATTATTAGTTTGGTCATATTCTGTTTATTTTTTATAGCTTATGCAACACTGGAATGATTAAATAGAATATTCTGTGCCAAAGTTTCTTTATTGGTATAAGAGCTCATTATTATTCTAATAGAATAGTAAGAATTAATGTGTTATTTACTATGTATCATGAAATCCTAAAACAGTGCATAATAAATTATAAGTGCTCAAAATTGCTATTGTTTTATTTTTACAATTATTACCATTGTAATAATCATTGATTCATTGTAGTGATTGTTTATGATAGGATAAGCATTATTTATAACTGCATGTCCTAACTAGCTTAAGAATATAAAAGGTAGCTCTCATATTCCATTTGCCAGTGCTTCCTATTATTTGTATAGCATAAGTAATTAAAAGTCTACAAAGCCAGTACATAAAGTCCACAAGGATTATAGTGAAATATCTTCTGTTCTATCTTTCTTACTACCATAACAATTAGAGCTAGTTACAGGTGGAGTTAGGCGTCATCTATGACATTGCCTTTCCTGGTCTGAAATCACAATGAAAACATTCTCTTCTGTCTGATTTATTTCCTTCTATTACTATTGCTGGATTACTTTAACAATCTTCTGACAGCCATTAATATTTCTGTGTCACATTCCAAATTAATTGCCCTAACCCACTGTTCATAAAATCACTTCACAATTTTCATGACTCATTTTAAATTATGGAATTTGAAAATAAAATTACAAACTAAAATTAATTCATTAATTTGCTATTAAAAGCTACACACAATTTGGCTCTAATTGTAATCTCTAAATATATCATTTACCATTTTATAAAATGATATTTTATTTCAACCAGACCCTCCTACTTAGTGTCTATTAATATGACATGAATATCTTCACCCCATGCCAAAACTCTTGGTTTCCTGTACATAGAGTTCACTTAGCTTATTTAATTTCTTTTTTCAAAGCCTCTCAACTTCTTCTTCTACAAATTGCCCTAGACATCCTACGCTCCAATGTGGTCTCTTATTTTTCTAAACCTTTGCCCATACCCTCAGCTATACTTTTTGTATACTTAATTAATCGATGTAGCTCAAAATATATTACATATAAGACACACACACACACATACACAATGCATGATGTCTTTTGATACTTTGTAATATAAAAATGCTTCAGAATTACTACACTGTCTTAGTTTGGGTTACTATAACAAAGTACCATAGACTGGACGACTTATAATTTATTTCTTATAGTTCTAGAAGCTGGAAAGCCTAAGATCAAGGTGCCAGAAGATTTGGTATCTCGTGAGGACCTGCTCTGTGATTCATAGATGGCTGTTTCCTTGCTATGTTCTCACATGGCAGGAGTGAGGGTTTGGGGTTTTGTTTATAAGGACACTAATTCCATCATAAGGACTTTGCTCTTATGACCTAATATCTTCCCAAAAGCTCATACCATCACAGTGGAAATTAGTATTTCAACATACGAATTTTGGGGGAACAAAAACTTTCAGTCTATTGCATACATATAACATGATTTCTTGTAGAAGAAAAGCCAGTTTCAAATTAGATACAGAGAAAAAATAGTAAACCAGCACAGGTCATTAAAGAGTAGACTACTTAGCCAAGAATTGTAGGACTGATATTTATTCCTAACCATTAATGTAGCAAAATCAGTGGACTAAATATTCAAATAATTCAAATTCAAAAATTCCGTATCAGTTGGCAAATAAATTGATTCCCCCCAGCCTCCTGAATATACCCTCTTCTAGCTGCCTCAGAACTCTGCCCCTGAGAACTCCACTAACTTTAAAATGTTAACTAACAAGGGTGTTAATGCCTAACATGGCAGTGGACCCCCTACTTTCTCATTTTGACCTTCCTCTGTTCTTACTGATTGTGTCTGTGGCACACCAGTTGTTAAGATTTGAGTATATGCTTAAGGAAAAGTGCATTGTATTGAGATTATCATGCATCAAGAAGCACTTAGCACTGGCAGTGTACAGGAAGAAGTGAGTCCTTGAGATGAAGATAATGCTCAAAGACAAGAATTCCAAGATAATGCAACTGCAGAGATTTAAGTAGGTAAAGAAATGCTGGATGGTGACTGGACAGCATAGTTTAATGTAGAAAAAATCTAGGCAAAGGTCTGATAACACAGTTAAGACTCTGGGTGCCTGAAAGGAGCTGATAAGAAGAAAACAGTTTTCACAGCTAAAAATATGATGTTGCATTGGGGACTTGTTTGTATAAATAAGACTTGGTTAAGAAAACATGTTTTTAAAAAGCACGGAAATAAAACCAGCAGGAAGGTGACCAATTGCTAAATTACCTGATGTAGCATTAAACGTGAATTCCTGGTAAAGATTATTTATGAAACATAAGGTAGAGATGAAATGCCACATGATAGTCAAGTGGAGCCCATTTTGGATAGGTGCAATTTTAGATAGAAGCTTTCCAAGCAACTGATGATGTATCACAGGTAATTGACTACTTTCAGTTACTTAATATTGTTAGTAAAATTATCCATTTGCAAATATCCCAAGCACCTAAATTAAGTCACAGTCCACTATTCAATGTCTCAAATTCTCCTCTTAGAGCTCGAGGCTATGAAAACGATCAGTAGCCCAGGGGTACTTGGGTGGTTCAGTCAGTTGAGTATTTATTTGCCTTTGGTTCAGGCTGTGATCTCAGAGTCCTGCAACTGAGCCCCACATTGGGCTCCCTGCTCAGCAGGAGAGTCTGCCTCTCTTTTTCTTTATGCCCCTCCCCATGCTCTTTCTATTTTCTCTCTCTCTGGCTCACTCTGTCTCTCAAATAAATAAACAAAATCTTTAAGAAAAATAACAGCCCATTTACTAAGCCTACTTGAAATCCCTTTTGCTATCAGTAGTCCTCAAAATTCACTGATCAGCTTATTTCTAATAACTAACTTTATTCCCATTAGCATTTATTATAAGCCAAAACACAACTGCAGAGGATGGGCAGCATACACTGGAGACACTCCCTGAAGAACCAGGCTCTGAGCACTATATGACTTGCTCTTGATAAGGTCATTACTTTCAGGAGCAAGAGACATAACTGACTGTTCTAACACAGAGAAGAAAGCAGAGCCTTAGACAAAATGAGAAGACAAAGGAATTTATCCCAAATGAAAGAACAAGATAAGGTCATAGTCAGGGATCTAAGGGAAACAGATATGAGTACCATTGCTTATGGAGAACTTAAAATAATTATTATAAAGATACTCATTGGGTTTGATAAAAGGACAGAGGACTTCAATGAAACCCTTACCACAGATATATTTTGAAAAGAATCAGTCAGAGATGAAGAGCATAATAAATAAAATTAGAAACATGCTTAATGCAATGAACAACAGGCTGGAAGATGGGAGGAACTTATTAATGAGCTAGAAAACAAATTAATGGAAAGCAGTGAAGCTGAACAAAAGACAGAAAAAAGAAATATGGAATACAAGAATAAACTTAGGGAACTCAGTGACTCCATCAAAGATAATAACATTCATATTATAGGAGGCCCAGAAGAAGAGGAGAGAAAATGGGTGGGGCAGAAAATTTATTTGATGAAGTAATAGCTAAGAACTTCCCTAGTCTGGAGAAGGAAACAGATGTCCAGATCCAGGAGGCACAGAGAACTCCCATCAAAACCAACAAAAGTCAATCAACAACAAGACATATTATAATTAAATTAGCAAAATACAATGATAAAAAATCTTAAGAAAGAAAAAAGATGTCATTAATTTCCAAGGGAAAACCTATAAGGTGATCTTGAGATTTTTCAATAGAAACTTGGCGAACCAGAAGACTAGAAAACCAAATCCAACAATACATTGAAAGAATCGTTCACCACAATCAAATGGGATTTATTTCTGGGTTTTAAGTGTGGTTCAATATTCACAAACCAATCAACATGATACATCACATTAATAAAAGAAGCGTTAAGAACCATGTGATCCTTTCATTAGCTGCAGAAAAAGCATTTGACAAAGTACAGCATCCATCCATGACAAAAAACCTCAACAGTGTAGGTATAGAGAGAATATACCTCCACATAATAAAGGCCATATACAAAACCCTACAGCTAATATAATCCTTGATGGGGAAAAATGAGGACTTTTCTTCTACAGTCAAGAATAAGACAGAGATGTCCACTCTCAGCACTGTTATTTAACACAGGACTAGAAGTTCTAGCTGCAGCATTCAGATGACAAGAAAAAAAGTAAAAGGCATCCAAATCTGCAAAGAAGAAATCAAACTTTCTGTTTATGACATGATGTTATACTTAGAAATCCTAAAGGAGTCTACCAAAAAACTGCTAGAACTGATAAACAAATTCAATAAAAGTGCAGGATACAAAATCAGCATACAAAATCTATTGCATTTTGATACACAAATAATGAAGCAGCAGAAAGAGAAATCAAGGAATTGATCCTTTTTACAAATGCACCAAAAACATACTTCCCTCCCCCAGCACTTTACATTATAAAAGAGGTACTATGGGTTCTCCGCATGTGCCTTTGTTCTCTGGGTTTGCCTATGATTTTGTTAAAGCTTATTCCCAGTGGTCATTCTCTGTTATTCCTAAATAAACCCATTAATCAAGATTGTATTGGTTTTTAATATATTACGGACTATTTATAAGAGGCCAAGTGTGTGTGTGTGTGTGTGTGTGTGTGTGTGTGTATCTTTAGATGGGGTACATGAGTGTACTTTTAAATATAGAGGAAAGAATCTTTTTTTTTTTTTAAGATTTTATTTACTTGAGAGAGAGAGAGAGCGCAAGTTAGGGGGCGGGGGGTGGGGAGGAGCAGACTCCTTGCTAAGCAGGGAGCCCAATCAGAGGGTTGACTGGAGGACCCGGAGATTATGACTTGAGCTGAAGGCAGACACTTAACTGACTGAACCACCCAAGTGCTCCAAGGAAAGAGTCTTTAAATAAGAGTTTTCATGGGCAAAAAACTTTTTAGGTTGTGACAATCGCATGCTCCTGAGCGTAGTGATTAGAAGTATATGTTGTATAAAATTTCACCTTTCACAGCAAATTGATCTGGTTAAATTAATACAGTTAAAAAATTATCCATTCTGAGACCCAAATAAATATTTTGTTTTTCTGTTTCAGTTATTGTTGGGGGGGTATTATTTTTGTTCTTTGTTTAGTTTACGCTTGTGTCCTTGTTGTTTCTGCTTCTAATCAACAAAAAATAATTGGAACCAGGAAGTTTCCAATTTCTAAACTTTCATTGATATGTAAGATTAATACAATACCAAGTAACCAAATTTCTAGGAATAATAATCTATGGGGACACTACGACATTTCTAATGGAAACCTTATTTAGTCTTTTAAAATGTCTAAGTGGATATGATGTTCTCATGTTGAAAGTACTACGTATGTTAGCATTTAACAGAGAAGACATTAGAACAGTTTATTACATGTTAGAAAATTAATCACATATAAGCAAACTAATGATATCACATGTATAAATGGGAAATTTAGTCTTTTAAAATCAACAAAATTCTTTCAGTGTCATAAAAATTATAATACAGATTATGCTATTAAAATATGTAAAATCCCAAAGATATATGAAATTTTATTTGCCCTTCTAATTAGTTTGAAAGAGCACTGCTAATTTTGTTACGGGAAAAATATGAGTGACAGAGATGATTGTGAGGATATATAATTATATTCCATTCTGTCAGGGTTTTTTTAATCTTGCTTTGGAAAAGAAGAAATTATTTCTATATAAATCAATGAAATATGGATGAATTAGCTCCAAATATCTCTTCTCCATGCTGCTCAGGCCATCTTTCCTAGTTAATGAATAGATAATGACCAATTTATTTGAGGTCTCCAGAAAAGCCATAAGATGAATATCACAATCCTATTAGGTCATTTTTATTCTGTATACTGTTAAGAACTAAAAGAAAATTCACAGAATTTCTAATATATGCAGAATTTTGCCTGAAAGACTGACACTTCTGTTTATAACTTCTTATTTTCTTCCCTCTTCATAACTATTTTTTATTGTGTTCTTAAGAATCAGTAGTGGTATATGGGATGCCTGGGTGGCTCAGTTGGTTAAGTGGCTGCCTTCCGCTCAGGTCATGATCCCAGCATCCTGGGATTGAGTCCCACATCGGGCTCCTTGCTCAGCAGGGAGCCTGCCTCTCTCTCTGCCTCTGCTGCCACTCTGCCTGCCTGTGCTCGCTCTCTCTCTCTCTGGCAAATAAATAAATAAAATCTTAAAAAAAAAAGAATCAATAGTGGTATACGTGAATCTATTTTTCAGTGATCATTATATTAGTCACTTAAATGGCAATGAGGTATGACTAAATCATACCTCACAAATTTTGTAGCTTTAGATGAAAGGAAACAGGTAAATCTAGTTTAAAGCTACAGAAGTGCTTTATAATCACTCGGAGTTTTCTTTGAAAATTATGTAAGCTAGAGGAACTATATACCTAATATCTAATATGAATACTCTAGATTTTATGTTGTTTCTATAAAATTATATATACTTTCCAAGTTGAAGATTGCCTACCTATGGAATAATAAAAAGTACAGAGCATGGTCTATATATGCAATTGCAGAGGAAGTTCTATGCAAAAGAATAATAAGAATTAGGGCATAAGATGTTAAATAACTACCCTGAAGAAAAGACTATACCCAAGCTGTGTATGTTCACTCATCAACAAATATCTGTGGAACAATTTCTCTATTATACAGTTCTAAGGACAGGTCTTAGTGCTAGGATTACACAAACGAATTTAAGAGCTCCAATCCCCACCCTCAAGAAAAGGTCATGTAAGTGGAAGAGAAAATAAGGGAAACCGATACACACATAATATATGTGTATTACATGTGCATATATTATATGATCTTTGTAATTCCTGAGTGTTAAGGCGAAAAGGCAGATAAAAGGGAGAAGTCTAATGGTATGTAAGGCTTTTGTAATTTTAGACTGGGTTAATCTAAGACAGGTGATACTGAAGTAAAGATCTTGTAGAAGTAAGAAAGGAAAACATGAATACGTGGGGGAAGAAAGTTCAGGAAAAGGAAAATCAGGCACAAAGCTTCTGGATGGGCGGCATGCCTGATACACTCAATAAATACTAAGAAAACTAGTGTGTTTTGAACAGCATAAGTAGAGGCAAATAACCAAGCCTGTTGGTAACCAAGTAAAAATTTTTAAGAAAACTGACAAAGACTTTCCCTGATCAAACATTAGTCAGGCTCCTCTGAACCTTCTTCTCAAAGAGGCTTCACCTTTGGGCTTTCTTGTCTATCCTTGTCCTTACAGAGCCTAGTTTTAGCAAGAAGCCTGCTAAGCCAGTTTAAACATAGCCCCTCCACCCCTGATTTCTGATCACCCTCAATAGCTTTTCAAATTCCTCATCCCTACCATCCCCAAGGTGATACCTGATCACCATGACGGGCCTTGAGCAGTAATTCCATTTGATCAGTTTAGCAAAAATTCTGCCTACCCTTAATGTCTCCCCTTAGTAATTTTCTACTTACTGATCCCCTCATCTGCTCCTTAACGATAAATCCCCACTAATATTGTTGTATTTAGAGTTGAGCCCCATCTCCTTCCCCTGTTGTGATAGTCTATCATGTCTTTTTTTTAAATTAAATTTTATTTTTTTCAGTGTTCTGAGATTCATTGTTTATGCACCACACCCAGTGCCCCATGCGATAGGTGCCCTCCTTAATACCCACCCCCAGGCTCACCCAACCCCCCGCCCTCTTCCCCTCCAAAACCCTCAGTTTGTTTTGCAGAGTCCACAGCCTCTCATAAGTCTTAAATAAAGTCTTGCTGTTTTATTATCAGATTATTTTTCTCTTTAACACGGTCATTGCCAATGTAATATGTATACTGACTTCAGAAAACTAAAGGTAATCTATGATAATCCAATAAAACTGATGAAATTTATGGATAAAAAATGAAAAAAAAATGTGATTTTTCCTTTACAGTAAAAGAAATACATAATTGGATTATGTAGGACACAGAAGCTCTACCTCCCAGCATTTATTCTTCTTGATGTTAGGAATAATTCAAATAAAGAGGAAAAAAAGGTAGTATATGTACACAACTATATAAAAATAGCAGTTTAAAATATTTACCATTGAATAAAATAAGTGTTTACCCCATTTATAAAGATATTGGATTGGATGTTGCTGGATTGTGAAACTATAATGATTGCAAGAAGGGGAAAATTAGCTGTTACAAAAGAATTATTAAGATGGTTCACAACAGGAGTCTGATTTTCAAAATGAACTCAAAATTATGAGGTGAATATCTCTCAGAGAGAGAAAAATAAAACACTCCATTGATGAGCAAGGAGATAACTTACTGGCAAAATATAGAAAAAGAAAATTACTGAATATAAAGACTGTTAAAAGGCCTACCAAAAAGCAAAATATACACATATTTTAATAAACAAAGCAAGAAAGAAAAGTTTTGCAGAAGTACGAATGAGGAGCAAAGCCTTTCATGGAAATTAATTGATATAAACTGTAAGCAAAGACTCAGGTGTCTGAATGTCTGAGGTGTCTGTGGTGTATGAATTCTAGGCAGAAAGAGTGCTAAAACACACACCCATCATCTCAAAAGGAAACCAGATCACACCACAGTGGACATCACTCAGTTGCTTGTCTCCCTGGTTAATGGAGTGCGTAAGTTTGAGGAACTGTAAAAATATATAAGAATCCCATTAGATAGCCTTTGTAACTCATGTGGAAAATATTTCTGCACAGCACAGCAGCAGTATAGGCTACTGAATAATCCTCTGTGTATGTGAATGTTTAATTTTAGAATTTGGATTGTGTAAAAAATCTACTTGACTTTATTTAAATTCCTGAATTAAAGACTCCCTCTTTTTCCTCCCCCTTCATCAATACTCAGAGTGTATCTGCCCGAAAATAGTCAAAATGCTGGTTTCCAGAGTGAGAGATAAAAATAGGCTTTATTTCCCAATGCCACTGGATTACTGTGGTTTTTATCCTATTCTGAAAATAATAATTTTCAAAGGGTCAATCAGTCTGAGTTGTGTGCAGGTAACCTGTTCAACTTCATCCCAACCTACTCATGGGCCAGGTAGTACATAAAATGATTAATTCAATTAGGTGCTTTTGTTAATGAATAAGGCTTTTAATGACATGTTTGATTAAAAGTTCTATGTTTTCTTACAAAAATAATTAAAATCATAACAAGTTTGTGTGTGTTTTTTGAATTATTATTCTATGGAAAACTTTTGATAATTCAATATGAAAATTATTCTTCCATTTTTTGTTATGGTAATTCATGGCTGGAACCCAAAGGAAGTTAAAAATGATATGAAAATATATACTTTGAACATAGGGTTTAGCTCTTTTGCTGTTCTTATTTTCTGTAAGGGGTTGTCATGAAGATCCTCTGACACTATAGCATTCCTGTCATATTAGGACACCTACCTTTTAACATTGTGACTGGGAAAGCCATACCACTTGGGAGTACAGTTGTTTTCATTTATTTTGATAAAATTATATGAGAAATAGCTAGTTGTTTCTGCTATTACTACTAGCTATATAGTCTTACAAATTTTAATCCCAAAGCAGTTTTTATTTTCCTACAGGGAATGGCTTTATAACCATACATAGAGCTCCTTACTAATAACTCATTCCCCTTCAGACCCACTGACCTTGGGTTGAGTTGGGTGTACATAATAATCAGATTCTGGAAATGATTTTATAGTTTAGTTGGCTTTACTACCAGCTAAGGCATATCTGGCAGTTTAAAGTCCCATTGTTTCTTTGTCCTACATGCTGAGCCTGGAGGGTCTCAAAATTCCATGCATAGCTTTTAAGACTTTCTAGTATTGCTGCCAATAAAACCCCTTTTAACTTAAAAATAAAACCACTGGTTGTCCCTCAAATTAGGCTAACCTTGATGCTATCTTTATTAGGGGGCAAGTCAGGGCCTCATTATTCTCTATAGGTCTTTTGTTGAACTTCACACTTGATCCTTGAAGATCTCAGTACACATTTCCCTAAGACTGGGTCAAAGTGCAAATTAGAGGGTCTACTCAGTATCAAGCTCTAAAGCGTCTCTTCTTGATGGTGATTACTGAATTAATTCAAATGACTTCATAGTTCCGTGTTTAATCAAAATTAATGAATTCATCACCAGTGCACTGATTTATTTGTGTGATTAGAACTTAAAAGGTCATTCTCATCATTTTTCACCTCTTTTAATCTTGGTTTCTCTATTAAGGAGAGTAGATTTAATGCCTCTTGAAAAGAGATGTTTCTTTTCCTTATATTGTGGGAATCAGTTTAATTCCCTATGAATAGATTTTACTCAGCCTTTCATTAAGTTTTAAAAGGATGTGCTACAAAGAAAAGCCAGTATGTATCTATTTTCTCTAAAAGATGTCTTGAGAAAGAGGTATGTGTCCCTACAGAGCTTTAGGAACACTTCCATTATTGTATCTGACAGTGTTTAAAAATTCCCTCTTTAAGTGTCCATTTCTTTCCCCCTTTTCTCTTCCCACTGAGTTTGAATTTGTAAAAGAAAGGAACTCTGTTATATATTTTATATTCGTTGTGAATAGTGAATGATAGTACTTAGCAGTTGTCAACTATATTGACTGACTAATGAATAGAATGATTATTTTGTACAATTGGATTATAAACCAATTTATACCTTCTATACCCTACAACTGGTTTTCCTATGCCAGGAAACTTCCACTTTCCTGAGTTCAAGGAGTAAGCATCACATTAAAGTGAAAGAGCAAAGGACAAAAAATGTGAAAAGCTTTTGTTATTTTTGTTAAAGAGATGAGATGATGAGAAAAGAAAATAAAACACATATACATAGAGTATATTTTTCTATTAGTTTTCATTGCTGCTATAAGTTACCACAACATTGGCAGCTTAAAACTCATAAACTTATATTCTTATAGTTCTTAAGGTCAGAAGTCTAAAAAGGGTCTGGGGTGGGGGGTAAAATCAAGCTATTGACAGAGTCGTGTTCTTTCTGGGGTCACTAGGAGAAAGGATGTCCTGTTGCCTCAAGAGTTTCTCAAGGCCACCCACTTTCCTTTGCTCAGGCCTTCTTCCTACATTTTCAAAGCCAGAAATTTGGGGTTGAGTTCTTGTGTTGCCATATGTCTGGGTTTCTACTTTTCTGCCTCCCTCTTCTAGTTTTTTTGAGAGCCCTGTGATTAACTTGAGCTTATGGGCATAACACAGGATACTCTTCCCACCTCTTCCCAGGGTCCTTAATTTAATCACATCTTCAAAGTCCCTTTTGCCACGTAAGGAAACATATTCATAACTTTCAGGGATTAGGACATGGGCATCTTCGGGGAGCCATTACTCAGCCTAACACATATCCTATTCCAGATTGTAACAAAGTGGTTCTCTACCAGGGAAATGATTTTGAGATTCATTTTTCTTTAATAACACAAAAGAAGAAGGTAATGGCATTTAGTGAGCACCAGCAATGTAAAAACTACTCTGTTACTTTCCCATAAAGTATCACAATTAAACCATTATATGCTAAATATATATTGAGGATTTCTATGTAGCTACTTTTCTATGTGTAAGGTACTGGGCACCAAGTGGTTACCCAGACAGACAAGACTGGCCTCTCATGGACTGAACATTCTAGTGTATTTGATGGTAATAAAGAGAAAAGAATGAGGAAAAAAAAAGTCATTGTTATTGAGAAATGTTTTACAAGGAGAATATACATTGTGACTTATTATAAAATAATAGGTAAAGATTTACTTTATTTACAAAGGGAACACATAAACACTTTTCTATAGTAAGACTGAAAAATGAAAGCGATTCCCAGGAAGTCTTATGTTATTACTTTCACAGTCAAAAAAAGTAAGGGCCTAACTAAATAATTTGCCTACATCATAGAGCTACTATAATGCAAAGTTGGAATCAAAACCAGATCTTCTGATTAAAAGTAAAAATATATATATTTTTTGTGAAACCTAACTGGCATTGGGTTGTGGCTACTTTAATGTACAGGCAACAGGGTGGAGGGGCATGGATTTGCATCCCCTCTTCCCTGAGGACATTTGGCAATGTCTGCGGACATTACTGAATGTCACAAATTAGGTAGACGTGCTACCAGCATCTAGTTGGTCAAGGCCAGAGATGTTGTTAAACATTCTACAGACACATGACAGCCCCTCTCCCAACAACCAAGACTTACTCAATCTAAAATATCAGTGTAATTGAGGTTGAGTGACTCATCAATCACAGAGTGTCTGATCAATATATAGGTGGTGAACAATGACAATTTTAAGAAAATGGGAATGTAGTCACTCTGGAATTGTAGAAATTATATAATCCATATAAAACATATGTAAAGTTACTAGGTATCCAACAAACAATAGTAGGGCAAGGGCAATATTGATGGTAATGATGATGATAATGATGATACATGGGAAGAAAATGTGACAGTGAAGGAGAGACTTTTCAACAGAGACTTTGTCTTTACTCACTGATTCTGGGTATATCTAATTTCAGTTGGCAGATACGATGTGGCTGTCAAATTTTATTACTCCTAGAAAGACCTATGTCCAGTGTCAGTCTAACTCAAATATTTGTCTCATTGTATACCCAGAGACCCAATTCTTTCTCTCAGATCACTAATAAATTGCTATTTTTATTGACAATCTTGATTGGTTTTGTGGGAACTTCACCAGGTTGGGAAATCTGATGAAGTTCATTGTTAAAGACTACTTTTTTAAAAGTACAGTTGGTAAGGAAGATGATAATACCTTACATTTATATTGTGCTTTACAACTTTCAAATATTTTATATGCATAATCTCATTTGGCCCTATGTAATGTAAATTATTCATATAAATTCTTTCCTACACTTCTATATTATGTATGAGAAATCTAAATCAGTGTCTTTTTTACTATTTCTTAAGATTGTAGTTGCGAAGAAAATCTGAAATAACCACATTTCTGTGTAACTATTATAATTTTTTTCATAGTACAATGACCATAGTCTGTATTTTACTTGACAATATTTTAATATTTTAAAAATATCTATATTTACCTGCTCCCTAAACTTTATTTTTAAATTTTATATAATATATACATGATATAATTTTTATGTTTATAATTTAATCGTAAATACAGAAAGGGAGGCATAACACATACACAGAAAAGAGCACAAAGCATAAGTCAATAAATAAAAAGGTTTTCATGAAGTACAACAAAATATAACCTTAACTAATTGAGAAAAAGTTTACAAGTCCCCTAAAGTCTTCCCTTTGCTCCCTATGTCACTGTGAATTTACATTACAATGAAAATTTATTGCATCAATTGTCCAATTGTACGATATTCAACCATTTTATATACTCGTGTAAGTATGGTGAAATTCTTTCCTCATTCAGACAATCATTTTTTAATTTATATCATCATAGATTTTTATTTTGCTTTTTTACTTTATATAAATAAAATAACAATGTATGTATGCAAGAATACACCTACTTTGTTGAACATATATTTTTTTAAGGTTTTATTTCTTTGTCAGAGAGAGAGTGCACACAAGCAGAGTGGCAGGCAGAAGCAGAGAGAGAAGCAGGTTCCCTGCTGAACAAGGAGCCCGATGAGGTACTCGATCCCAGGACCCTGCCATCATAACCCGATCTGAAGGCAGCCACTTAACCAACTGAGGCACCCAGGCATCCCAGTTGAACATATTTTTGAGTTTCACCCATTTTGCTGCAAGTAATTAGTTTGTTCCAATTTTTTATTGCTGAAATACATTGTATGACTATACTATAATCTGCTGATCCAGTGTCCACTGGATGGACATTTGATTTATTTCCAGTTTTAGGCTATTATAAAAATGATTGCTCTGAACATTCTTATATGTATGTATGTATGTATGTATCTATCTATCTATGCATACACACACACACACATATATATATATATTTGTGTATTTTGGATAAATGTCTAAAAGTATAGTTACTATGGTATATGGTAGAGGTATGCCAAAGCTGCTAGGTAAGTTTCAGCAATAATTCTAAACTTTCATATCTAAAAATGACCAATGCAGAAGCAAACGAGTTGTTTTGAGTCCTAAGCAAAGTTATCATTTTAAAAATAATGAAAAGGCTTTTTTTACTAACATTGATCTTTATCTTATTCCAGATACTCAGAAATTTTCATAAATGAGAAGGTAGAAGTCTTAGGAATGACAGAATACAAACTGTCACTTTATTTCTTATATTAAAATACGGAAGAAAATTTAACATTTTTAATTATCTAATATGAATGAAAAGTGAGCATTTCTTAATTATCTCCTGCATAGCATAAACTATGGTAGATACTTTAAAAGCATCAAAGACAACTCTTTCATTCTATATCTCTACAGAGTAAAAGAGAAATAGATGGTACATTAATTTCATATTGCTGCAGTAAGAAACTACCAAAAGCTCACGGAGTCAAAAGAAAAGTTCTTAAGTTTGTAACATCCACAGTTTCTATGCTTTTCTTAGCCCACGGCAGCAGTACTTGTCTATTTAAAGTCAAAATTTGTCGAGAGTGCTTAGAAATATCCTAATGTATCACCTGTTTGCCAAATGTAAACTTATCTGTCTCCAGTGTATATTGGGAGATCTAAATCTTCCAAATGATCAGGGTAAATTATCCCTTCTAAGAAAAAAAAATCTTTCCTTACCTTTTGACTTTCATGGTATTAGAAGCCTATCATGACCAATCTTACCTATTGTTCAATGTTTAAGTAACTAACCATTTTCCCTACTTCAAGTATTTCCATTCTAAACTTGCCAAGTTAAAAAAAAATAATAATAAAAAAAATAATAAACTTGCCGAGTTGTGAAGATAGCCATTAAGGATTTTCCAGGTGAACCACTAAAGTGAAGAGAGACAGAGTGAAGTGACAGGAAACAGAATGACTTATTTTTCTACCCTTGGTTCCCGGACCCATGCATCCTATTTATTGGAGAAGCAGAGTAATATAACATTGTTAATTTAAGAAGTTTTAACATCCTAGGGGATAGTGTCACAATGTTGCACCATGTCACCTCTAAGCAATGTCTGAGTTGTACCTTTGAAAGACTGTTTTATTGCTCTGTCACTCCTAAGGCTTCCAGGGGTGTGGTAAAAGGTAGGAAGAATAGCCATGGTCTTGTGAACAAGGCCACACCTTCTTTGTTATAATGTGGATTCACTGTTCTAATGTATTGATTCCATGTCAATGCATTAAACATTTTGTAATTCTCTAAGAGTAGTGCTGCCTGAGGTCTTACTGGAAAAAAAAAAGAAAAATCCATTTTTTTTTTTTTAAGATTTTATTATTTATTTATTTGACAGAGCGAGATCACAAGCAGTCAGAGAGAGAGGAGGAAGCAGGCTCCCTGCTGAGCAGAGAGCCCGATGCGGGCCTCGATCCCAGGATCCTGAGATCATGACCTGAGCCGAAGGCAGCGGCTTAACCCACTGAGCCACCCAGGCGCCCAAGAAAAATCCATTTTTAAGCAAGATAAATCTCTGTCCCGGCTGAGCGGGAAGGGAAATAATGCAATCATTGGCCACTAAGTAATAATTTACTTTCTCATGGGCGCTATCATATTGGTCTTTTTTGGTATCAAGCTAGACATCTGGCAAGGATAATACCTAGATCAATTGTTATGATTATGAGCTATAGTGTTGGAATTATGCATGGCCTCCGTACCAGCCACTATGGCCTCATAAATCCATTGTGCCAGCACTGGGGGTGGGGTGCAATGACATAAGCTGGGTCATTTTAATTGGCAAAATCAATTTGTTTGATTGTCTGATTTGGCTGATTTGGCTGATTGGTTTTTACTGCTTCTATGGTGGATGCTGTCTAGAGAAGGTTAGCGTGTAAGACATAAATCTTTACATTCTATTCCCACTACCGTCGGTCCATCCATGTATGTCCTCATCTAATCTCCTTCCAAATATCCAGTTTTTTTCTCTCCATTTGCCTAAATAGCCAAGCTGCTCACTGCTGTCCATGAGGGTTAATTTTACTTTTCATATCACCCAAAGTAGATTACCAAAAATTCTTCCTGAGGATCTTCCACTGGGAGAATTTCCCCTCAAGTCTCTCTTTCATGGATACACCTGAGTGAAGCTATTATGCATTTTCAGCTTGTTCTATTATACAAACTACCAATCTGTGAAAAGAACTTGAACTTTTCTTCCTTCATTAACTCATCATAAGGGACCTCACACACAAAAAGTCAGTCAAAGTGATAGATGACATGGAAGTCCTACCCGTCTTCTGTGTAGTTTGCTGTGACTTTTTTCCCTGCTTATCCTTGATCCTAGATATATCACTTCTATTTTTATAATGGTTTGTACCTAGGAGCACCCTAACTTATGATTTGGCAGATCTGACAGAACTCAGTATGTGGAAGACAATTTGAGCTACATGATTACTTTCTTCCCCTGATCAGGGACTCCATCTCTCACAGTGCCAGTAGCAAGGCAGGTTTTTATTGTTGTTGTTTGTTTGTTTGTTTGTCTTAATGATGTATGATTCTGTGCTACAAAGGACATGAGTTTGTTCCAGTACCTTAAAAAACTCTGTATTTTGGTTCTCCTCTTCCCCCCAAAATAAACATGACAATTTTTCTTGATATATATAGATATAGATAATCTATAGCTATTATCTATAGATATATAGACATCTATATATAGAAATATATATGCATATAATATGATATATAATATACAATGAAATATTAATGTATAATATAATAGATAATATATATAATATAGAATGTAATATATATTATATACAATGTAATATGTATTATATACAACATAATATATATGTGTGTGCATACATATATAAATATATGTAAAATTATAGGGCCTTTTAGATATTGTGAGATAAGAACTAGAACTGCTTTTACTGCAGCCACACAATACTTTTTCCACTATGAACTCTACAAAGAACAAGAAACTTTCCATGGAAGTCATGGAAGTCAAGTAACTGAGCTGGAGCTGCATTTCTAAGTAGGGAGGTGCATTGTCAAAGTGTGAAAAAACTTACGAGGCATTGTGCTTCTTAGTTAGTTGTGTGAGGGGTGACATGAAATAATCTGTCCTTTATTTTAGAGGGAGATGTCCTCATGACCCCCAGACTACTGGGGTCATCAAAATTTCATTAATGTAATAACACCTTTAGATACACCTTTAGATATTTGTAGTGTTAATACATTATCCTTCTTGCTCAGACAGTTCAAGTCATTATCTTGAGACAATGTTGTTCTAATATGTTGTTCTGCAGAAGATGCAGATGGTACAGGTGCTTTTAACTTTATAACAGAGAGTGGTACAGTTAATATGCCCTAGGACAGGCTGTAAATAAATACGGTTTCTATCACATATGAATCTGAACTGTTTCTGAGCCTCTCTCCTGATAGATCCAATGCACCTGCAGCTGTGATAATCTCCTGTACAAGAAATATTTCATTAACTTTGCAGTAATCCACCATCATGCTCCAGATCCATCTTGGTTTCAAAGGCTCAGGATGATAAAATTAAATGGGATGTGATAGGAATCACTATTATTCATCCTCATCTTTTACCTCTTCACAGATAGCACCAATTTCTGTAGTTTTCTCAGGGATTTATTTTATTTTGAAAATATGTTTTCTCACGGGGCGCCTGGGTGGTTCAGTTGGTTAAGCCTCTGCCTTCGGCTCGGGTCATGATCTCAGGGTCATGGGATTGAGCCCTGCATCCGGCTCTCTGCTTGGCAGAGAGCCTGCTTCCCTCTCTCTCTCTGTCTGTCTCTCTGCCTACTTGTGATCTCTGTCAAATAAATAAATAAAATATAAAAAAAAAAGAAAGTGTGTTTTCTCCAGAAGAATCAATTAGTTTTAGAGGTATCCCTTTAGACTATCTGACACAGCAGCTTTTACTTTACCAGCAAATGAGCCAAAGTGGAGTATCTGCAAAGTACCAACTATCTCCTTTCCTATTACACATTCCAAGATTAAAAAAATAACCTGTGCATGTACCAGTAGGTGTACAGCATGCCAGACTTTGCACAGGACTCCACTTACTTGTCCTCCTCACACTTCTGCTCTAATAGGGAAAACATGATTGTGCTTTGGATCCTGGATATTAATATGAACAGCCCAGCAGGACTTGAAACAGTGTTGTCTCTGTCTTCATGTATGCTCAACTAACTAAATGGCTGTAGGTTGCAAATTCATTATGGATATATTGCAATGAAATTATAGAGTCTTTCTTCCTGGGGACCTGAATTCTCTTCCAGTTAATAGGTTTGGATCAGGAAAACCAGCTCATTCTGGAAACTGAACAATACATTGTGACTTTGGGGGGAAGTTACCTCAGCCTCCTGATCATCCATTCTTGCTTTCTTCAGATTTTATGGATTCATCACCACTCTTGCTGGCTACTTCTCTCCTGCCTCTGGGGATACCATTTTCTTTTAACTGTCTCCCTGTGTCTCTGTGAGTTAGAACTTCCTAGCTGCTATTCACCCTTGCCTTTCATCAGACCTATCATTTTTCTGATCATTAACTGCCACCACTTGGCTTCCATGATTTCTGGATTTTACCATCCCCACAACTATCAGGGAGCTGAGCTCAGTCTGTAATAAAATCTCTTGTTATCATTACTGGCTTAGAGAGAACAGCCACCATCAAATCTCTCAATTTTGTCTGTGTCTCTCTCAGAAAAAAATTCCTTAATGCTTTGGCATTAGCAAAGATATAGGCAAGTTACGGGTTTTTTAGCCATCTAGAGTATGTCCATGATAGCATGCTCATTTACTAGTCCTTTTAAACAACTGTCTTAGTGAGTCATAATTAATAAAATAAATCATAAATCACATATGTTTCAAGTACACCACTTGGTAATTTTTGACATCTCCATTTATCTATGGAACCATCACCACAATCAAGATAACAAATCTATCCTTCACCCCAAAATATTTATAATCCTCTATGTGAATCAGCCTCCCCACTCATGCTACCACAACATTTCGTCTCCGTGCTACCGCTGAATTACTCTTTGTCACTATAAGGTTAGCTTGCAATTTTTTTTGTTTTTAAATGAATGGAATTTTTCATAAGCTATATCTAAAAAGCTGAAATTTACTGTGTGCAAACAAACTGATAAAAAGATTAAATATTTGATCAGTTTAAAAAGTGTTTCTCATTTAGCACAAGGTCATGCTGCTAAACAGTTGCAGATCTGGGGATCCAACTTAACCAGTCTGACTCCAGAACTTAGTTTTAAACCATTTTAATTAAAATATAAATTTATTTTAATATAATAAAATATTATTTTAATATGCTAATTTTTAAAATTCACTTACTATGAATCAGAAACTTCCAGAATCTCAACATATTATTGTAGCAGTGATGTCCTTTGTAACTCAAATGCTCATACTTCATAAACATAAGAAATCTGTCAGTAAACTCTCATGACTTTTCTTAATCTCCCAGGTTGCCAAAGACACAAGCGCAGCTATTACAAGTAGTTAAGTTTAAAAAGTCCTATTATGTTAATTTCTAAAGTGCAAAATTGTGTTCGGGTGATTATAATTACAAATTAGTTTACATCAAATATTACAGTTGGTAGTAACCAAAGATTACACAGTCATAGAATACAGGAACTTAATGAAGTTCCAAAGATTATTGATCTAATGTCCCTAGTTGTCAATTAAGGAACTCAGAGTCCATAAAGGTACATGACTTATTGGATGTTACACAGTTCCTTAGTGGAGAAAAAATCAGAACTAAAACCCAAGTTTCCTGATTTGGGCTAATATCTTCTCTTCACTCATATATGATAATATGTGTGCTGAGAGTCCACACTATCAAGGATACTTGATGAGAGAGAATGATTTTGTAAGTAGATCATGAGGTAATCAACTTAAAGTGCTCTTATCTGTATTGATTTCTATTTTCCTACCTTATAGGAAGTATATCCCAGTTGAATTATGAGAAGTTTGGCAGAAGAAGTAGAATATTAGTAGAATTATTATAAAGGTAGCTCTGATAAGGAAATTAGTAACTCTGACTGTCATTTTTGCAATATAAGGTAAATCACTTAACCTCATTTTTATAATAGACTAAAACTCTATCTACATATTGCTGCCAGGAAAGAGAGATGAAATTTCACTCCTCAATGCACATAAAAAGGCAGAAGTACTCTCTTATTGCCTCTTTCTATGTGGTGAGGTTACTTCTTATATGGTTGTTTGTCTTAGTAACTTGAAAGATATTGTCATCAGATTAGAAGCTTATATATATTTTACGGAAATTTGCTTAATATGCCATCCATATTAAATCTTGTTGTAGGAAAAGTCACAATGACTCCACATTGTTAAATGACGATTTTCAAAATAAGTTTAGACATTAGTCATTAAAGTTATATCAACTTCCTCTCTAGTACTAGAGGTAGTTAATGAAAAGTATGATTTTTGAAATTTTAGAATTAGCTTTACATTAAAGTGAAAGAATTAGGTAAGAGTAGGAAGGCAATTTATTTAAGTCCCATGCCCACCTCAAATATACTCTTATTGTTGGATGTAAACTTAAATTTGTTCTTTCATAAATCACAGATAGCTAGTGGTGTCATTTGAGAAGAAGACCATTATAAAGTAAAAACATATAATTTATTTGTCATTTAAATTATTTTTTAACAGAAAAAAAAAAGAAAAGTGAGTAGTGCCTATTACAGATTAAACTGTGTCCACCAAAAAATATGTTGCATTCCTAACCCCCATTAGCTCAGAATGTGACTTTATTTGAAAACAAGATTATGAGAACAAGATTTGGAAGTAAGATACATTATTAGTCAAAATTAATTCATACTGGAGTACAAAACACCCTGAATCCCATGTGACTGATGTCCTTATAAGAAGAGGTGAAGATGGGGCACTTACGTGGCTCAGTTGATTAAACATCTGTCCTTGGCTCAGGTCATGACTTGAGGTGCTGGGAGCCTCACATCAGGCTCGCTGCCCAGTTGGGAGTCTGCTTCTCTATCTGCCCACAGCCCCCACCCTACTCCTGTTCTCTCTCTCTCTTGCTCTCTCAAATAAATAAATAAATAAATAAAATCTCAAGGAGAAAAAAAAGAAGAAGAAGAAGAAGAAGAAGAAGAGAAGAAAGAGACAAAGGGGAGATACCTGAGGGAACATTGAGTGACAATTGAGGCAGGCACTGAAGTGAAGCCATTGCAAGCCAAAGAGCCCAGGATCCTAATAAACCACAAGCAGCTAAGAAGTAATAAGAAAGGACACTCCCCGACAAGTTTCAGAAGAAGCCTTGCCCTCTCAACATCTTGATTTGGGACTTCTCACTTCCATGACTGTGAAACAATAAATTTCTGTTTTTTTAAGCCATCCAGTGGTGGTACTTTATTATGGCAGTCCTAGGAATCTATTAAAGTGACATTTGTCCCGTTGATCAAGACAGATCTAGAGACTTATATGTAAGAAGAGCTTCAATTTCCTAAGTAATCTGGGAATTTATATTTTGCATACATGAACTGGTCATGGTTTTTATTGTTTTATTTTTTGTTGTTGTTGTTTGTTTGTTTTATTTACTATATAATATAATGCTTTGGCATCATGGAGCCTCATGGACCTACAGAGGTATTGCCCTTCCCAGAGCCAGCTAATTCCTAGAGATAACAATTTACCTGAGAGCATGCCTCTGATGTGTCAATAAACAATCTTAAATCTATAACATCAATCATTTACTTTCTCAAACTCTTACATACTATGCCAACTTTGCCCCTGACCTAAAGCACCAGAGAGTCAGGTATCAAACAACTAGAGACCGCCCCTATAGTTAGAGCCCACTGGAATTATTCAAACTATCTCATCCTAAACTTGCACAGCATTACCCACTCCTTCCAGTGAAAACCACAATAAAAGATCTGGCCCTTGCTTTTCCCTGGCTCCATTGGCCTTCTGATCAACCCTGTTGCTAGTTCTACAAGGCATGGTGTGCTTTCTTTTTTGAGGAATTGTAATAAACATCTTTCATGCAGTAGTCTCTGTCTATTACCCTCCATTCCTGATTAAAACACAAAATTTCAAGTATGTTTAAAAACATGCATTAACTTCCCTGTATAAATGAGTCCAACTGGTATTAATACTGATAGAAATAGAGCCAGAATTACATTATATTTCCTTGAAAAAAAGAAAAAAAAGAAAAGAAACGCTGAATGGTAGCCTATACTTTATCTAAAGCTCTATATTTGCACAAAATTCTATCAACAAGAAGGGCAAATTCTATTATATTGGAAACATCCCCAGGCTAGAAGATAGAACCTTAGTGTTTTTGGTTTTTGTTTTGTTTTGTCTGAACTCTGCCATTAACAAATAGTGTGTTCCTGAGTAAATCAAATATATCTGTACTCACTTTCCTTTTTTGTCTGATCAGCATAATGACATTTGTCCTCTCTATCTGACAGGTTATCTGTGAGTAATGTTTCCTCAGGCATTTACTGAAATTCTACAATGTGGCAATCAAGTTGCTAGACTACTAGACCATGCACAAAGATGAATGAGCTTGACATCCACCATTAAAGAAAATGAAAATTATACGTAAATGTGCCTTAGAGAGTTAAAACAATTAGAGACAGGGTACTAAAGGCCCCTGCATCCATTCTGGAACAGTACACCATACAACTTGTTCCCAGATTTGATTAACTTTGGATAGTATGTACCAGGAGCTTTTCTAAGAAACTCAAATTTTATACCATCCTAATTCTCTACATAAAATAGTCTCTACCCATTAGAGTGCACAGGGTTTTTTTCCTTTTTTCCTTTGTATACCCGAATTCTGTGGATTTTTTTCTAAATTGTGGAATGTTTTCTCCTCCACATATAAGGGGTAGGTATTGCAAAATGGTAGTAAATGTGTATGTGTGTGTGTGTGAATAAATGCATGTATTCACTAAATATGTGCACTAAAGTAGTAAATATTATTGAAATAATATTTGAAAATTATAAGTTGTTATAGACCTTATTTTGTAATATTAAGTAAAATTATAAAATATTTTATGATATTCTCAGAGTTATTTATAACCACATAATAAAGAGATATAAAAAGTTAGTAACAATGATTTTCTTTGGTGAGATGAAGACTAATTATTATTCCTCCCATCCCCCAATTTCTAGATTTTTAAAAATTCTGAACTATGATATCTACTTTGGAAATCATAATCTTTGCAAAATAAATATATCTATTAAATTGGCCCATTCCACAGCATTTTATATAAAAGGGTGATAGCCTTCAAAAGCATCCTTCAAAAATGTACTTTTTAACTTATTTCCAAAAAATTGCATTTTATCTTGGGCATTTAAAAATGACCTCTGTAGAATGTACCCTAGGATATTAAAATAAATAGAAAAAAAACCTTTGCCTAGTAAGCTATATTCAAAAAATGGAAGAAAGTGTGCAAGGAAAATTACTTAAGCTTATCATTCTTGAAGTCTCAGCATTATGCAACTGAGCTTTCAGAAATATATTTAACCTGAATTTTTGAAGCTTCTACCATATGATTATAACTAATATGAGTGATTTTGCCCAAATCAAGTTCAACTTCACTCTTCAGGCCCATAATGCTGCATATTTATCTCTAAGATATACTCTATGCTAAATTGGAGGAAACACAAATAAGTTATTTTTAGAATTTAGTCCCTTATTTGAAACCTTAATATCAGTTTTCCTATTATGGAAGTATAACTGTATAATTCACAGAAGAAATTATTATACATTTTTCATATTCTCTCATATGTAAAAGTTTATTTTCTGATTATTATCATATATATATCATCAAAATCAGATACTATTTAAGAATTACAAAATCAGATACTATATTAAGAATACTATTTAAGAATTTATCTCTAAGTTAATTCACCTTTTTAATTTTATTTTGTGTCATTGTATTTTCCATTAATACTTATAATCTTAAATCTTTTATTTTATTTATTTTCATTACCTTTTATACATTTGTTAAAAAGGGAGTTGAGGGAAACTGGAAAGGTATATGAACCATGAGAGACTATAGACTCTGAAAAACAATCTGAGGGTTTTGAAGGGGCGGGGGGGTGGGAGGTTAGGGGAGCCAGGTGCTGGGTATTATGGAGGGCACATATGGCATGGAGCACTGTGTGTGGTGCATAAACAATGAATTCTGTTATGCTGAAAAGAAATTAATAAAAAAAATCATTCTTAAAAAAAAAAAAAGAATGCTCACATGGAGACATGAGTTTCTCAAAATGTACCCTTTTGTGGGTTTGTTAGCATCTACTCTTAAATGACCCATCTTGCTGGAAGTGTTAGTTACATTTGTGAGCATGTATCCACAAAGTTGTGGGCTGCTATCATTTCAACTGGAAACTCTTGAGAGGCAAAGACCATATCCATTTGATGCCCCACATCTACATAATATTTGATGGTATCCAAACTACAGTACCTTAAATAGCAATTCAGGAAAAAAAAAGGATTTATTTATTTGTTTTAGAAAGATGGAGGGAGAGAGAGAGAGTGCACACAGGAGGGTGAAGGGCAGAGGGAGAAAATCTAGCAGACTCCCCCCTGAGTGCAGAGTGAATCACTGGCCTCTTGGGGCTTGATCCCTCTATCCATGAGAACATGACCTGAGCTGAAGCTAAGATTTGGACATTTAATGGACTGAACCACCCAAGCATCCCTTTTACATTTTTTGAATACACAATGTTACATTAGTTTCAGATATACAACACAGTGATTCAATAAGTTATGCTATGCTAACCACAAGTGTAGCTACTATTATTATCATATGATGTTATTGTAATACAATCTACTATATACCTTATGCTTATTTGTAAGTCATCCCCATGACTTATTTATGTCATAACTGAATTAAAATCTTTTAATATGAAGGTTTTCTCTACTACACACTTAAAAAAAATACTGAAATTCAAAATGTATCAGGGCACCTGGGTGGCTCAGTCATTTAAGTATCCAACTCTTGATTTCAGCTCAGGTCATGATCTCAGGATTGTGGGATCCAGCCCTGCATCAAGGTCCATGCTAAGCATGGAGCTGGCTTAAATTCTCTCTCGCCCTCCCTTCTGCCCCCACTCCCGTCCCTCTCTCTTTCTCTAAAATTACAAATAAATCTTTTTTTAAAATTCAAAATTTTTTGAAGAAAAACAGATAATAAACTGCACACTCTTTTGGAAAGGAGTCACATATTTAATTTCACCTTATTGTATGGTACTTAATCATACGTTCATAAAAAATAAGTTTAGCTAAAATTTTGAATTTCTTAATTAGACTTTAAACATCAACATATTTCATACTAAAGTTTTCCAGTTTTCCTTCCAGAATATTACTGGGTTTGGGAGAGAAAGAGTTCTAGCAGTATTTTAGGAATTGGAACAGATAAGAAAGTAGCTTGCTTTGTGCCACAGTCTGCCCCCAGAATTTCTTTATTGCTTTATTGAGTAGGGATGGAAGGCTTTAGGGCAACAATATTTTGAGGGATGTGGCTCAGATACATTTCTTGAAAATTTGGTCTTCAAGAAACTGCACACTCTTTTAGAAAAGGAGTCACATATTTAATTTCACCTTATTGTATGGTACTTAATCATACTTTCATAAAAAATAAGTTTAGCTAAAATTTTGAATTTCTTAATTAGACTTTAAACATCAACATATTTCATACTAAAGTTTTCCAGTTTTCCTTCCAGAATATTACTGGGTTTGGGAGAGAAAGAGTTCTAGCAGTATTTTAGGAATTGGAACAGATAAGAAAGTAGCTTGCTTTGTGCCACAGTCTGTCCCCAGAATTTCTTTATTGCTTTATTGAATAGGGATGGAGGAAGGCTTTAGGGCAACAATATTTTGAGGGATGTGGCTCAGATACATTTCTTGAAGATTTGGTCCCAAATCACTGCATATGAGATTAAGACTTCTCTGAATTTTTAAACAATGACATAGAGTACTAATGACTTGGCTGCTTACCCTTACCCTTCTGTTGACAGTGCCACTTACTTCTTTCCAGAATCACAGAGAATAGATACTGAGAACAATCACAAAAGGCTCTTTTCTAGATTGATAGCAGAATAAATAGTCTGATGCTAGGTCATCTTTTATGCACAGAGCTGAATAAGAAGATCAAGACAAAATATTCTGCAAAATCAGTAAGCAACAATGAGCACATATAACACCCTTGATTTAAAGGTAAAATATAAAAGGCTTTCTTGAGAAACCCATGTTTGATTATGATTTATTTTCTCATACTGGTAATGGCATAGCCCTAGATTAGGGAGTTATGAGTTAGAGAAGTTTGACATTCTATTGTATTTCAATCAATAAAATGTTATTGAATGTTTAACGTCTCATTCCATTCTATATATTAAAAATACAATAAAGAGGGGTGCCTGGGTGCTTCAGTGGATTAAAGCCTCTGCCTTCAGCTCAGGTCATGATCCCAGGATCCTGGGATCAAGCCCCACAATGGGCTCTCTGCTCAGCGGGAAGCCTGCTTCTCACTCTCTCTCTGCCTACTTGTGATCACTCTCTCTGTGTTAAATAAATAAATAAATAATAAAATCTTTAAAAAAATAAAGAAAGTGTCATAATTCTTAATTATAACTCTTTTGCTGTAAAATTTTGCAAAGAGATATAAAGATTTAAAAAACTATAAATAATATATTTCCACATAAGTACTTGAACAGTTTCTGCTAAAGACTAATTTCAAATCTAAATTATTCAAATTATTGTTTTTAATAGTGTTAATATTCTCTGCGATAGCTGGTTATACTATAGATAATTATCATTAGAATAAAAAATTTTGACCTTAACAAAACAGTTGTGAACAATGAAGTCTGATGTCACAGTTACAGAGAGTAATTTCTCACCTACATAAAATATTTAAGATCCAAGAACCTCAACTAACCCCAAAGAAAGACAAATAAAAAGAATGCCATAAAGGCAGATCTTTTCAGTGCTTAAAACAAAAAATAAAGAGTCAATCTTGAAAACATCCAAAATAAAAGAGACAATATACAAACTTCTCACCAGAAACTGAAAAGGCCAGAATACCATAATAAAATCTCTAAAGTGGGGCGCCTGGGTGGCTCAGTGGGTTAAGCCGCTGCCTTCGGCTCAGGTCATGATCTCAGGATCCTGGGATCGAGTCCCGAATCGGCCTCTCTGCTCAGCGGGGAGCCTGCTTCCTCCTCTCTCTCTGCCTGCCTCTCTGCCTACTTGTGATCTCTGTCTGTCAAAAAAATAAATAAAATCTTAAAAAAAAAAATCTCTAAACTGCTGAAAGAGACCAAAAAAAAAAAATCTAGAATTCTATACCCAATAAAATTATCCTAAAAAAAAATTTATTTATTTATTTATTTATTTATTTATTTTTATATAAACACTTAGCATATCACCTAATATGTAGTAAGGCTCAGTATGTGTTAGCTACTGTTGATATTTGTATAAATATCATGTTATATTTTCCTATGAATTTTTTAATTTAATTTTTCTCAGTGTTTTTTAAATGAAGATTATCAGATAAGTGAGAGAATTAATAACCAGCAGAACTTAACCCTAAAAAATTTTTAAGAAATGGCATAAAATTAAATATCAGACCTAAGAAAGAAGAGTACCATGAATGGTACATAATTTAATTTAATATAATTTAAAGTCTTTTCTAAACAATTCCTCATTCAGTAAGTCCACAAAATTTTCTATACCTTGCCAAATAAATCTTCAATGAAAACTAAATTAAGAAAAACAAAGCATGGTAAATGTACAGCTTTTTAGCTTTAAGGATATTAAAGAATTCAATGATGTATTCAAGATTTAGTTTTAGGTTTAGGAACTTTGATGCTTTACAGAATTGTTATCTGAGAAATTGTAATCATAACTTCATACAAATGTAACAAGTGAGTAAGAATGTCAGAAAATCTTTTCTATTTCCTCTTAATCAAAACAGAATAAAAATAAATTAACATACAATGAAGAAGTGCCAAGTCTCTCAGATGTCATTTATAATGTTAAAAGCTGAATCTTAAAACAAGTGCATAAGCACCACTTTTGAGTTTTGTAACTGGTTTGTGCAGAAAAAGATACTTCTGGATTTCTTTTTAAACTGTTTAATAAATGGAATTTATTTTTAAATCAAATTCCTTTTCTTCATGAAATTTCCTTAAAAGATTATTAAATTTTAAATAAAAGTAATAGCATTAAAATTAGATTTATAGCATATATTCAAATGCCTATATGACTATAATAGCAAGAAGAGTGTGAGGGAAATGGAAGTATAGTTTCCAAGTGCTACAAATATGAAAATTTTATATGAAGTGAGAAATAAAATGTGTAATTTCTTTTTTTTTAAGGTTTTATTTATTTATTTGACAGAGAGAGTGAGAAAGAAAAAGGAGGAGGGGCAAGGACAGAGGAAAAGGGAGAAGCCAACTCCTCACTGAGCAGGGAGCTGAACATGGGGCTTTCTCCCAGGACTTCAGGATCATGACCTGAGCCAAAGGCAGACTCTTATCAGACTGAGCCACCCATGTGCCCAAAATGTGTGATTTCTCAAGTGAAGTGACATATGGGAATAAATAGTACACTATTAATTCTAAGTAGATTCTAATAAGTTAACAATGCATCATGAAATACCTAAGTGACTGGGGAAAAGGATAGATGGATGGATGGATAGAAAGATAGATAGACAGACAGATAGAATAAAGATTAAAAGGTCAATAGAGAAACTGCAAGGGGATACTGAAAAAAGAAAAAAATTAACTGAAAAGAAGTCAAGAAAGTAGCAACTGAGAAATAAAAGTAGAACAGTCAAATGGAAAAACAAAGATAAGATGTAATTATAAGTATATTATAAATGGACTAATTTCTGCAATTGAAAGACTACGAGTAACAGACTAGATGTAGAAGCAAGTCCTTACTATAAACTTCTTACAATATGTGCAGATGTATGTATACCAGACACTTGGCTGCAAAGGCAAAACAGATTTTATCTGATCTGTTGCAATATGGGAGGGAGACTTCAGTACAGAACTGAGCTCAACTATGAATACAGCAAGGACAGCTGAGGATATATAACTAATGAGCAGAGTAACAGTGTCAGTGGAAGGAAAATTACTAAGAAGACAAATAAAAAGTAGGGACAGTCTTGATGAATTGTCCTAACAGGATTATTGCTAACAATAGGTCAAAGACACAGACATCAATAGTGGGGATGATGAACTTGATCAAATATCAAGGATGGAAGATTCTTGTTAAACCGACTTTATAAGAATCTCTGCAAAAACTGAGTTGGACAGGTAAAGGGCAGGACAGCTACTAAACCTGAGACATAATCAAGAAGAGAGCTCAGAGGAGTCTGCCTAAAGTTTGGTCAAGGAGGGAATCTTTGTCATTTGTACTTTAAAATGTAAAAGCAAAAATAGGATGAAGGGAAATAAATGATAACATATATAAGATAGTAAACAAAAGACACATGGAAGATTATGTGAAGGAAAATGCAATGATACAAAGCAGACTTTGAGAAACAGAATGTAATATGTTACAATGATAAATACATCAATCCACCAGGAAGACATAATTTATGAAAAGCTTCAAAATAGAGAAAAAATGTATAAAATAAAGGGAAAAGAGAAAAACTTAACAATCATTTTGAGAGATTTTAACATGTATTTCATAGCAATAAAATAAGTAGACAAAATTCAGTAAAGCACTAGAACACCTGATCAATGCTATCAACCAGATTGATTTCCATGTTTTTATAGACATTACAGATGATAATAGGAGATGCAGAAATAAATAAAATAAAATAAGACAGTTATAAAAGTTCATAAACCATTCCAACAAATTAAGAAAAAAGAGAAAAAATGCATATTACTAATATCAGGAATGGAAATGAACACTATAGAGGTTATACAAATTAAGGGATTATGATGAAAAATGTATTAATTTAGTTGTTCAACAATTCAGCAATTTAGTTGACAATTGAGTTGACATAGACACATTTCTTTTAAAAAACACATTTAGCAAGCATAATTCAAGAACACATGTTAAAAATGAATATCATGTATCTGTTAAACAAATGGGATTTTTATTTAGAGGGGAAAAGGGGGGACACCTGGGTGACTTAGTCAGTTGTGTTTGAGTCTTGATTTCAGCTCAAGTCATGGTCTCAGAGTCCTAAGATAAAGTCCCATGTTGGACTCTGTTCTGAGTGTGGAGCCTGCTTGAGATACTCTCTCCCTCTGCCCCTCCCCCACTCACATGTTTTCTCTCTTTCAAAAAAAGGAAAATGCATAAAATTAAATTTGAAAAAAAGGAAAGGGAAAAAAGCAAAACTTCCTATTTTCATTCAAGAGTACTAAAATAAAATTTAGGGAAAATTTCAGGTAAATTTTTATGCAAACTTTTTCATCAAGTTGAGGAGGGAACACACTTCAGCTCACTGTGAAGTCAGGATAAGCCTGAAACTAAAGCCTGATACATACACTACAAAAATAAAACAGAGACACATATGCTTAAAGAACATAGCTGCAAAAATCTTCAACAAACTTTTATTTTAATAAAATCAAGCAATATATAAAACTAGTAATATTATGTCCTACTGAGTTTTTACTTAAACATTTGAAAATTAATCAACCTATGTCAGCATTTTAACAAAATAAGGGATAAGAGAACATATGATCATCTTAATGAATGAAGCAAAACTCAACACACTCATTATAAAATTAAATCTGAATTCTTCCATATTCATGATAAAATCACTAAGAAAATTACAACAGAAGATAATGTCAATTTTATATAGAACTTCTATTGAAATATCAGATAGCATCAGATTAAGGGTAAGACTGAATATTTCCATATCATGTACATGAATTGGAAAATTCAGTAGTGTTAAGATGTAAATTTTCCACAAACTGGTTTATAAATGTTATACAACCATTGCAGGATTATTATTTGGAAAGACTGATAAGCTAGAAAAATTGAGAGGAAAATTCAATGGACCTGGAATAGCTAAAGTGAACCTGGAAAAAAAGTTGAAGGATTTACAGAACCTAATTTCAAGATTATAAAGCTACAGACATTAATGGTGATACAATGATGAAAATAGATAAGGATCAATGAAACAGAATTGTACACCTTGAAAGAGAGTCACATGTCTCTGGACAATTGATTTTCCAAAAAGCTGTTAAGGAAATTCAGAGGAGAAACGATACTCTTTTCAAAAAGGATACTCTTCCATGAATGGTGATAAAAGAATTGGATATCTATAATAGTAATAAAAGAACCTCAGTCTCAGCTTCACACCATACTCAAAAACTTACTCTAAATTGGTCATAGACCTACACATAAAAATGAAATCAGAAATACTTCTAGAAGAAATCATGAGAAAAAAAGCTTTGCAAAATTGGAATAGCAATAAAAACAGCTATTAAAACAAAGTAATGAATTAGACCTTGTAAAATAATTTTTAATTATCTTTTCAAATGACACCAATAAGGGACTATAAAAGCAAACTACAGTTGAGAAAATATTCAGATTTCAAATATAAGACAAAGGACATTGTCTACAATGTATAATGGACTCCTACATATAATAAAAAGACAAACAACCCAATAAATCCTGGGAAGATAACTTCTACAGATACTTCACAAAAGAAAATAAATGAATGGCTAATGAGATAAAAATGTGTTCAGTGGATATAAAGTTTCATTTATGCAAGATGAATAAGTACTGTACAGCAGAGCCTATAGTTCATAATACTGTATTACATACATACTTAAAAATTTGCTAAGAAGGTGGTTCTCATGTTGTGTTCCTATCACAAAAATAATTATAATAAACAAAGGATGAGAGAAAATTTGGGGAGCAATGAATATATTTATGGTATAGACTGGTGATTATTTCAAAGACTCCTACTTATCTACAAACTCATCAATTTGTATCCATTAATTATGCACAGTTTTCTGAATATCAATCATACCTCAACAAAGTGTTTAAAACTATATTCAAAACCATTAGAGATCAGGAAAATAAAATTAAAACAATCCAATTCTCATCTCACACATGCAAAAATAGATAAAATAAAAATTGTTGGCAAGGACATGGGGCAATTTGGTCCATCAGAGTGTGATTATGGTACAACTACTTTGAAAACCAATTTGTAAGTTTATTATAAAGTTAGGCAGTTAGTATAGAACCAGCCCACCCAGCGTACTTATAGTCTGTTTATATGTCCACAAAAAGTCTTACACCAAATTATTTATAATGAATTTGCTTATAACATTCTAAATGTAATGAACTCAAATTCCATCAACAGGTGGATGATGAACAAATTGTGGTAAGATATTAACACAAAGGAAAACTGCTCAATGATAAGAAAGAATAATCAACTCTTAAATAAAACATGAATGAATCTCACATACAGTATGCTGATTAAAAGAAGACAGATATCAGCTAGTACTATCTATTTCCATTTATAAATATTTAAAACTGGTAAATCTAATATATAGTGATAGAAATTAAATTAATAGTTACCAGGTGAAGGGTAGGTGAGATTAAGTGTAAACAAGTATGAGGAGGGCGCCTGGGTGGCTCAGTGGGTTAAGCTGCTGCCTTTGGCTCAGGTCATGATCTCAGGGTCCTGGGATCGAGTCCCGCATCGGGCTCTCTGCTCAGCGGGGAGCCTGCTTCTCTCTCTCTCTCTCTCTCTCTGCCTACTTGTGGTCTCTGTCAAATAAATAAATAAAATCTTTAAAAAAAAAAAAAAAACAAGTATGAGGAAACTTCCTGTTTTTTGTTGTTTTTTTTTTTAATCTTGATTGAGGTGGTCATGATACTGGTGTACACATTTGTCAAACTTTCCACCAAAGCTTGTATGATTTATCAGATGCATATTTATCTTGATAAAACTGATTATAAGAAAAACAAAAAATATATAAAATATTCATTTTATTTTTATGTAAGTAATAAAAGGGAAAATTTGGCTTGAATGGAAAATTATAAATACATTTTATAAATCTATTATTTATCTCATTTTAAATTGTTGTTATAATGTAGTCACACATGTTAAATTTCCCTGGTTATCCCCTGGTCATTAGGTTCCTCTTTTTTAATGAAATGTTAATGCCTAAGCATAGTATTTTCCCCTGTACATTTTTTTAAGGCAATGATCTATTTTATTATTCTTCATTTTCCTCAAGTCAAAAAGTTAAAAACCTCCAATCATCTTTCCCTGAACTGTACAAAGCCCAATTGTTACATCTTCTTTCTTATCCCTGGTCCTAGAAATAAGAAGCCACAAACCAGTAGAGAGCTACCCAGAGAGTATCAGTAAAAATTAGGAGGGCAGGAATCTGGACATTGTTTCTTATGACCAAAATACTTCTTTAAGAAAGGGAAATACTTTGGGTGCCTGGGTGGCTCAGTCAGTTAAAAGTCTGCCTTCAGCTCAAGTCATGATCCCAGGGTCCTGGGTCAAGTCCTGCAATGGGCTCTCTGCTTAGTGAGGAATCTGCTTCTCTCTCTGTCCCTCCCCTCTGCTCATGATCTTCTCTTTCACACACATAATCACTCTCTCAAATAAATAAATAAAACATAGCAAAAAAGAGAAAGAAAGGGAAATAATTTTAGCCAAATTGCTAGCTGAAAGTGTTTAAAGCAATGACCAGAAAATGTAACTACTGAGGGCAAAACAATGGTAAGAGCCCGGTCAAAACAGGGAAGATCTTTCTAACGAGCCTTAAAAAAAAATGTATATAACTGCCATTTAATGTCCTTGGCATCAAAAAAAATATCCAAGCATTTAGGAGTTACATTAAAGAAATGTCATCAAATCTAACAGAAAGGTAGTGAGTGGTCTTTGGATTCACATAGTATTAAGTTAGATACTGACTTAGCAACTGCTACCCAGGTCATCTTGGAGAAATTAACTTCTTTGGGCTTTGGATATATAACATTGGATAATATTATCTTGGGTTTTTGTGAAGATTATATATAATATATGTGAATCATTTGGCTCTTACTGTTATACTTTGTAACAGTGTAGAGTGCTAAATTAGTTCCTCTCCCATTTTAGATTTTATGATTCCACATTTGCTAAGAGACCAGTCAAAATACACAACATCGCTAAAATGCAATTATTCTTATGCAGCACAATAATTACTTTATTCTTTCATTAGTCAGAGGTTGCTAGAGAAACAGAACCAATAGGGTGTGTGTGTGTGTGTGTGTGTGTGTATACAGAGTGAGTGAACCAGAGAGACATAGAGACAGAAAGGCAGAAAGACAGACAGAACAAAGAAAGAAGGAAAAGAAGGAAGACAAATGATAAGTAAATTATGGTCAGAGGAAGTCCCAATAGGAGTTCTGTGTCTGTGCACACAATGACCATTTATTTCAGTGTTGGCTAAGCAGGAGAGGACAAGACAATCAGACACCACAAAGAAAAACATCATTGGGAAGAATAGCTGCCAAAACATTCCACTAATTAAAGCTCTTGGCTTCCTGCAAATACAGGAGAGGACAGCACACAACAGCTTTTCTACTGAGCTTCATTTATTATAAAATTTGATGAAGACGTTCCTTGTCTTTGAATCAATAAGGCTTTACAAATCACAAGGTTTTAAGTCTGCTCTTATACATACATTCCATTCTGTCTTATTTTTAAAATGTGTAAAAATATTTCAAAGTCCAAATGGAAGAATAAATATATATCTAAGCATAAAATTAGACAAATGCAGATTAACTTTGTTTATTCAATGCAGGGATCCTTGTGTCTTCTCACAACCAGCCAGGCACTGTGCTAGTTGGGCTATGCAGATATACACTTTCTAACTTGGTGGACTTCACAGAAGAGGCATGATGCTAGATGCATAAATCACTGTATAGCAAGTAATACTTTGAATTCTGAATCATTGCACCTTTCTTTCTTGATTTTCATCTATTCGGCTCCTCTCCAATCATTCAGTTATCCATTATTCCTAAGGAAAATTAACATTTTGATAGGGGACCCAAAGAAGAACAACAAGAACAATATTCGGTTTTAGTTTGTTTGTATTTTATTGAGTGTTGGTTCTTCAGTACAGTAAAGGAATGCCTAACTGAATCAGGATGCTATGACAGATAAAGAATGCACAAAGAAAATAAATTAAAATACTGTTCCAGTCTCACTAGAACCAGACATGCATCATCTGGGCTAAGAGAGGGGAGAAAATGTGTGAAATATCTTACGAGGAAACAAGCTGGGGGAAGCTGGAGATAAAGAGTCCTGAGAAAGCAGAGAGGACCAAGTACAATCTGGGGCCAAAGTCAAGACATTTTGTAGAAGTAAGGTAACCCCACACCATTCAAATGAGCATTGAGTTTGTAGTTGAGTCAAGTCAATTCTTATTGTGTAAAATGAGCAGAAGACAATTGGAAAAGCAATGCCAGTGTGATCAATGTCCTGTTCAGTCAATCTGTCCAACCAAATTTCCAGAAAACTAGTAAAACTACTACAGAATTCTCTCACAGAGAAAGTAGAGAATAAGAACATGTATCATTTGATTTATGTGCTTGGGGGCACCTGGGTGGCTCAGTGGTTAAGCGCCTGCCTTTGGGTCGGGTCAGGGTTCTGGAATCAAGCCCCACATTGGGCTCCCTGTTTGGCAGGAAGCCTGCTTCTCCTTCTCCCACTTCCGCTTGTGTTCCTTCTCTCACTGTGTCTCTCTGTCGAATAAATAAATAAAATCTTTAAAAAAAATGGATATATGTGCTTGATGAGATTGGACAGTTGTTGATATATCTAGTTATAACTATAATTATACAAAATATTTATGTCTTTAAGTTAGATTATGGACCAAAGACCTTAAATGTAGAATTAAAAAGAGGTAACTAAAATATCTGAAAAAATAGAAAGTCTTCATTAGAGAAGTTGAAACACCATGGGATCTTTACCAAAAAAAAAAAAAAAAAAAAATAGTGTTGAGAAAGGGTCAGCCAAAGATGTCCGAAGGGTTGGAACTTTCAAAAAGAACAGAAGGGAGGAGTGAATTGTGAATTTCATGTCCAGAGAAGAGTAAGTTTCAAGGCTGAATTTGTTTGGATGCTACAGATGCATTTATGGTGTCTCTGTCTTGTCATCCCAAACTGTTCAATACTACAGAATGTTTTGTTTAAGTAGAAGAGCTGAATAAATTGCACATGGGTAAGGGCAGAGAGAAGGTCTAGGAAATGTTATGAGAAAGAAGTTTTTTTAGTATTTCTTACCACATTGAAGAGGTGTGAAAAGAATCATCTCTCATGAGATGAGAGAATCATCTCATCTCACGGAATGAGAGGTTAAGCTGGCATTTTTTCCTTTAAGACAGATTTTCTTTATCAATATTTAAGACAGAGAAATTATGAGATTCAAATGAGATTGACAAGTACATCAAAAGCCTCAGGTCAGTAGGATATACATCAAGCATATACTGGCACCAATCCTTCAAAGCAAACCATCTAAAATAACGACCAGAAGAAGACATTTCTGGCATTATTAGTACGGAGATTTAGGATGAGACATAAAAATCACAAAAGTGGAGAAAGATAAGTTTTTAACCTCAGATTTAAGCAGCGATAGGATGATAATTATAAAGACAGTGGTTACACAATTGGGTCACATTATGTGCAAGCTACTGTTCTAATGGCTTTCATATTCAAATTCATGTAATCATCTAACCTAACCCATGAGGTAACCATCATTATTATCATCTCCACTTCACAAATGATGACACTCAGCTCCAGAAAAACTAAATAACTTGCTCAATAAAATAAACAAAAACAAAAAGTAAGAAAACTTGTTTGTTGTTAGTCAACAAGTGCTTAACTGGATATTTGTGGTTAGATGGACCCTTGTTAGGTTTTTGTGTTCTTATCCAAAATGCTATACTGTATTTATAAATTGAATTAATAATTTAAATTTTTCTTAAAGGCTGTGGTAAATATCTTAACATTTTCATTTTTTAGACATTCTTTAAAATTATATTATATAGTGAAAAGAGGATATGGACATTAATTATTGAATTACTTTTAAAATGCTTTATTTTGGCTTTAAAATAATTACCTATATTTTAGATTAAAGGTTTCAGCATTACATACATACATTATGTATTATCTTTAGAGAATATATTTTAAAAAGAGTAAACGATTTGAACTAATATCTAATGTCATTGACCTCAAATCGTACTCTAGAGGTAACTAAGGTAACAGTATGCTTTGCCTTTTCTAGCCTAAAGCATGACCAAGATATAAAAGCTATTTATCTTTTTTTTCCAAAAAGTAGAAAATGATGAGAGATTAAAGTTGGATAAACACCCAAAGCATTTTAAATATACTCAGTGTGCCTCATTAAATTTTTATGTCTACTGAACTTGATAAAATATGATTTTAAAAAACCTTGAATCAGTGTCAATGAATTTGGCAGTTGACCTGCCATGTAATCTGGATTAACATTTATGGAATCAAAATTCTGTGAGTCTAATTATTCTTTTGCAGCTTCATTAAAATGGTGACTATTGCCATTTTTCCAAAAAATAATCTGAATATTAATGGTCATTTTTATATATAATTAAAAGTAGTAAACTTTGAAAAATATATATACATGAATATTTATGAGAAAAACTCATAGATCTATGTGGATATGGATATATATATATGTATGTATGTGTGTATATATATATATATACAGACTCTATCTCTATATATACATATGAATAAGAATGTGCTTCTACTACAACATAAAGGGTTTCATGATGAAATTTTAAAAAATAAAATAAGTGGTACAAACCTCTCCTTACTAATATAATTAAATAGTATAGAGTATATGGAATAAAACTTAATCCCCTTCTATTCACATTATTATATTAGTTCAGTTAGGTATTCAGTGAGCTTTAGGATGTAATGTCCCTTTTGAGAAAAGAAGAAAAAGAAAGGGATTATTTTAGATGGCATTATTAAAGAACAACAATGCATAAGAGAAAAAGGAAATGGTTATTTGATGGAGGTATTAAAAATATAGAACTTGATAACTGAAATTCAATTGTTAGAATAAACTTATGCAATCAGATAATGATTACTATTTTAAATAATGATACTTATTTAAGATACTGAATTTTAGCTTGTATTAATCTACCTGGTCTGGTATAACACAATACCATAGACTGGGTGGCTTAAACAACAGATATTTATGTCTTAAAATTCTGGAGGCTGAGATCAAGATCTAGAAATCCAAGATCAAGGCACCCCCAGGTTGGTGTCTGGTGGAGTCCCTCTTTGTGATCTGCAGGAAGCCACCTTCTTGATATGCCTTCAATGGCGGAAAGAAAAATCTTTCTCCCTTCCTTTTTTTTTTTTTTTTTCTTTTTAAGATTTTATTTATTTATTTGACAGAGAGAGACACAGCGAAAGAGGGAACACAAGCAGGGAGAGTGGGAGAGAGTGAAGCAGACCTTCTGCTGAGCAGGGAGCCCAACGTGGGGCTTCATCCAAAGACCCCGGGATAATGACCTGAGCCAAAGGTAGCCACCCAACCAACTGAGTAGCCCAGGCACTCCTGTCCCTTCTTTTTCTTTTAAAGCCACTAATCCCATTTTAAGAATCCTATTCTCATGACCTCATCTAACCTTAATTACCTCCCAAAGTCCCCATCTCTAAATTCAGTGACATTGGGAGTTACTGTTTCAATATATGAACTGGGGGGTGGGGCAAAATCCAGTCTGCAGCTTAGTTCTTGACAAAAACATTAGAAATAGACTGTGCATATTCCTTTCTTCAGAAAATGAATAAATGGGGAAGAAACAATTCTCTTCCTCATAATGTTCCTGTGAGGATTAAATCAAATCAGATAAAAGGTATGAAAAACTCTTAACACAAGCCTAGCTATCGAAAATGGTTGGACCTGGGGGTGCCTGTGTGGCTCAATCAGTTAAGCATCTGCCTTTGGCTCAGGTCATGATCCTAGGTTCCTGGGATCCAACCCCACAGGGGGCTCTCTGCTCAGGGGAAGCCTGCTTCTCCCTCTCCCTTTGTAGGCCACTCCCCCCGCTTGTGCTCTCTCTGCCAAATAAATGAATACAATCTTTTTTAAAAAATGGTTGGACCTGGGGCGCCTGGGTGGCTCAGTGGGTTAAAGCCTTTGCCTTCGGCTCAGGTCATGATCTCAGGGTCCTGGGATCGGGCCCCAAATTGGGCTCTCTGCTCAGCACGGAGTCGGCTTCCTCCTCTCTCTCTGCCTGCCTCTCTGCCTACTTGTGATCTCTGCCTGTCAAATAAATAAATAAAATATTTAAAAAATATATTAAAAAAATGGTTGGACCTTTATATTATTAACCTGTCAAAGAATGAGCTGGGAATTTTTGATGCTTTTTTTTTCCCCAAAATAACTGTGAAGTGAGAATAATCCTTTTTTCACGGGAAAGAAATAGAGACACAGCGAAGTAAACACCTTTCCAAAATCATGCAGCTCTTCTAGGCCAGAGTTAGGATTAGCATCATTGTCTGTCTGACTCCAACGCCCAGGCTTTATATATTAAACCAAGATACCACTTTTTTCTGCAGGTATTGGTGACTCATATTTTCAAGTGTCTAATATTTTTACAGTTTTAAAAATTATTGGGAGGAGGGAATATAATAGAATATAGCAGAAACTGTGTCACTTTCAAAAAGTGATAATTTGGGCGCCTGGGTGGTTCAGTGGGTTAAAAAGTGATAATTCATGGTGTACATCAATGTGTTGGTCACCTTCAAGATTACTAGGTAGCTATAGCAGAATGTGGAAATGGAAATAGTGCATTCTGTGATTTTAAAGGTAATTGGTGTTTTGTTGGGTATACAATATTATTTAGCATCAGGAAAACAAATCATCAGGTTTAATAAACAAGAAAAGTGACCCACTTCCCTAGAGAACATGAGGGGCCTAAATGAAAGAATGTTAGAGAAAATGTTTATGGGATGGAAGACAGTTGAGTGGGTGATAATTAAGAAAACAAAAGCTGTAAGGAATACTTAGACCTCGGTAAAGTAAATAACATCTGCTAAAGTAAATAACAAAATGAATGATATATCCTGGCTAACGTTTGGTCTCATAAGACAGGAGATTTCTTAAAGGTCTAAGTTTTCTTCCCCTCATCCATAGGAGGTAGTAGCATGGTTAAAGAAGATTTTGGAGACAAACACCATACTGGTTGTATAATATGGTTAAAATTCCTAACCACTCTTTGCTTTATATTTTTTTAATAAAATAACACTTCATAGTTTTGTTTTAGTGTTTAAATAAGATTAAAAAAAAGTAAAGTGCTAGTCCTGAGCTCTGTACATGTTCATTATTATGTGAAACACAGACTTTACTATTTACGCTTCTTAACCTACTTCATTATTTCAGTGGTTCCCTTGACTCTTTCAACAAGTACCTTGAAAAACATATTGCATTACGATTGAGAGATACTTAATCAAATCCATTTTTATTATTAGACAAAATGCTCAGCTCCTAGACTGGTTAAGACTCACCAAGTAAGAGACTCTAACATTGGGGGGAGGGGGAAGTCCCCTTTGAGAATCTAATGAAAGCTGTATCTCTTGAGCTTGCCAGATATGGAGATAGTCAATTAGGATCATGAGCTAAACTGATAGTAACAATCAAGCCTTATTCATTCTGTGTGACAGCAAGAGGCCAAAGGGAAAGGCACCAGCTCCCCAGCATTCCATCTCCCCCCACAGAATGGTAACGGAAGAGGGTCAGGTGACATGCAGCATAGGTGAGACAAATATTCCTACTGCTGAGGAGCACCAAACAAAGATGCATGGCAAAGGTCCTTCAGGGACCCTAGGAGCCAGAAGATGGAGAGAGGAATGGCTAGCACTAGAAAACACTGAGTTAGAATGGAGAAAATTGTCTTAGAGACCTCTGAGAAGGAGGCCTCACAGTGAAGAAACATGGGCTGAGATGCGAAGATACTTAGGAGCTTAGCTGATGTTGGCAGGCCAGAGTTCTTGCCGAAAACTTCCTCTACAGACTGGAATGCAGTGGCTATATGTCAACTTCACAGTGCAGAGGTCAGCTTCTTTCCAGGACACCGGCTAGGCTGTGCCATATCACTGCTTATGGTAAGTCCTGAAAGATCACTCGTAGGATTTTGGCCAGGAGCCAAATTCCTTAACATTTACATTTTGTAGATACCACATTCTGTTCCATTGTATTTAATGTAAATAAAAACAATATCAGAACAGCTTTTATGATGAATTATATCTTTTTCATCCCATGAAAAAGTTAATGCCCATTTTGTAAAACAAATACAAACTGAAACAATCACCTTTCCATCTGCACAAAAATACATTTAAACATGAAAGATGCAGTTTAGTGCATGTAAAACATCAGCATTTTGCTGTGGTCATTTTCAGAATAATATCCATGTCCTCCATGGTTCAAAAAAAAAAAAAAGAAAGATTATGCTTGTTTTTACAAGTTGAAATTTTATATCCACAAAGATACTGAGTAGGAGTAATAACTAATAATGAGAACTGTGTTTCTGAAGCCCCTAGGATATATTTGGTACGACCTAAAATTTTTGTTCTGTGCAGTAAGAGTACTCATTAAGGTAGAATCAGAAAATAATTCTATTTTTCCCACTCTTCCTCATGTATTTTCAAACCCAATCAGTGCCTATTGCATCCCAGACATTTGGTTATAAAGGCAATTCTGGGACTTTGTTCCCCACTCTTAGATAGTGAAATAGAAATATCCAGATCAGCTTCGTCTCCACACTCCATGTCATTGAACACTGAAGCCGTACCTCTCTGCTACCTTGAGATTCCTTTAGACTGTGAGGCCTCCGGTGGGAAAGAGGGCTGGGGTTGACTTCGCAAGTATTCTTCTTAGTTACCTCTTACTCCTTCCTCCTTCCTAGCCAGTATCTTAAAACCCTGGACTGGAACTGAAAGTGCAGGGAAGTCATAAATGAGGGAAAGGCCCAAATTCGTGAAATTGTGTGATTTCACAAAATAATCACAAATTGTGTGATTAGCACAAAATAATCTGGATCATATGTCCTCTAGCTATAGCAGTTTCAATGCTAATCTGTGTGTGTGTGTGTATGTGTTTCTCTCTTTTCATTCATTCATTCTTTCTTTCCTTTTTTAATTGCGAGTTTTGACAGATCAATTTGACAGAAGATTTGACCATCTTCTCTGGCTGGCCTTATTAAATTCCACCCCACCCCCCAAAAGTGAACACGCATGTGTATCACACACACACACAAACACACACACACAAACACATGGTAATGTGTATAATAACCTACAACCAGCATCTTATCACACCTCATGCAAGACATGAATCACTCCTGTTGGCGTTAATTTGAAAAGGCCCCAGTGTGGTTCATGAGACACACAGAATATGCAGGGACACAGGTACCCTTCCCCAGTGTCTGGAAGTGCAGCTGGCTCCCGCCAAAGCCACTCCTCTTCACTTTTCCCTAAGCCTGAAACTTTTTACCCTTTATAGTTCTCAGGTATGGTGCAAACTCAAAATGCATTAGAGGATATATGGCATAAATCCCCTTTTTGTACTGACTTGAGCTGAGGGCAAAGAGCCCCTGTTCACTTTCTTGTGTTTGACATAGTCAAAAGATCATAACCCACCAATAATCCTCTCCAGAGAAATGCATCTCTCTTTAAATAGTCTCCTAAAGTCCTCAGTGTGAGCTGGTAATGGCAGAGCTTGGCTCACATCAGCGGGCTAGTTCATCACACTGGAATGTGTAGAGTAATGGACAATATTTGCTCTTTTCTCCTGTTTTGTTGCTTCAGTGGAAAATGAGGGAGAGAGGGGGGAAATTTTAGCTTTCAGTTGTTTGTATATAAGCAAACAACAGATGAGTCTGCACTGCTTTCTAGGGCTGGTGATAAAATGCTTATTTAAAAATCCCAAATCTTTCCTGAGATGCTTTAAATTGAGTTTTAGTTGTCTCATTCTTTTGTTTTCAAACAAACAAAACAAAGTCATTTTTGGTAAAGCCTCGGTCATTCTGTAAGAAAGAAAAATAAAAAGCTAAGGTGCTTTGGGCAGATTGAACCTTCAAAGGAATTTTGTAGATTTTTAATTTGCCCTCAGATATCTATCTACATAAAATTTACAAGACTCTATGACTCCATTCTAGCATGTAACAATATTCCCTCCAGTACAGGGAAGCCTGCATAATTATGTCTCCAAACTACTCTTATTCTCAGAATGTTGGGCAAAAATTCATAGTATTTCAGTATCATATATGCCATTGCTAATAGGCTTTTATATATAGAAAGACAGTCATTAATATGGTTAAAAATTTTGCTTTATGGTTTAAAGCCTACCATATCCTTTATGTCCATCTGTTTTGAGAATTGGCTTTCATTCTCCCTAAACCTTAGGGGAAAAAAGGGAAACTTTGAAATTCAACTTGTTCTTTGTGACCAGTTCTTAGAAATTATGTTGTGTAAAAAGGAACATCATTGGCTCTTTCTATTTTATGAGGGGAAAAAAAAAAACTCATTCCAAAAGAATAATTCCAGCTCTAGTTCTGATTTAATTAACATCTATAATAGCAGTAGATCAGATAACTCATAAGCCTATCGATGGAGTCTTCAATCAATATATATTGATATGTATATATGTAGTGAGTCCCACTGAATCCCAGATCTCCTAATTAGATGTGCTGCCAAATATTACAGATGGTTCATCTGAGAATAAAGTCCACTGATTTTGTTTCCAGGCTAGTTTTAGGTGATTCTATCATTTAATTACGAACATTTAAGCAAATTAGCATCTTCAAAAAGATAAACATTTTTTATTTCTACATTCCTGTGGATGAGGAATTCAGGAGTGGCTTAAGCTGCGTAATTCTTTCTCAAGATCTCTCAAACAGTTGTATTTGGGATGTTGTCCAGAGCTGTTGTTATTGAAAAGCTTTACTGAGGCTGAAGCATCTGCTACCAAGGTTGCGAACTCATGTGACTCCTGGAATAAAGCCTGGGTTCCTCTCTAGCTCTTGGCACAAGCTCTCAGCTTCAAGAGGGAAAAATGAAAATCATTTTGTCTTTTATGACCTAGCCTCAGAAGTCATGCCCCATGATTTTTTGCAACATCTTAGTGTTTTACACAGGTCAGCCCTATGTAATGTGACTGCACAGAAGGGACTATTTAAGGGAACACACAAAAGGACTAAAAGCAGGAGGCAGAGATCATTGGGAGCCAAATGGGAGCCTAACCAGCACAGTTTACCCTCAGACCTTCAAAGATAATTCACGTTCAATCCCACAGGCAAAATTAATTTATCCACTTTCATAGGCCACTTACAGAATCAGATAAAATCTAGAATGTCCTTGCATGAAACAGGTCGGGTAGAGAGGCAGCTCCTCAAGTTTTGTTCTTTAAGTGCAGCTCCCAAATAAATTCCTTTTAATCTGGAAACCTATGAACTAAAGAGACAAGTTGTCTGCCTCTCTCCCCAAAATACAGCAGTGGAAGAGGTCATAGCTCTAAGATATTTAGGGGACAAATTTTCAGAGGAATGCTGGGGTATCTCCAAATTAAAAGATTATTACCTTTCACATCTCCTCTTACCAAGAAGAAAGCTCAATTCCTGGTGGCTTCTGAGAGTTTCAAAGACAGTACATTACACATTTAGGAAAAGTGTCCTGGCTGTACAAAAGTATACAAAGGGCTAACAGCTATAAGTGGAGCCTAGCCTAGAAATTTGTTCTGCATCAGCTCCAAGCTGTGATGCAAGCAGATCTGCCCCTTCAACCATTGCACCTGGCAGATCTTTTGGTTTTGCTGGTGATCAATGGTGAGAAAAGATATTATATGGACTTGAAGACAATATTCATAAGAGAATCATACCCAGAACACTGGGGTTCAAAAGCAAGTCCATTACATCAGCTGCAGAAAAGTCAATGTTTTTTAAAGACAATGCCTGACATGCTTTTGGATCCTGGTAGAGAGGGCATGCCTACCATGGGCACAAGTGGTGCACACCTCAAACTCCTCATGAAACGAGACTTGTTAGTCCTACAAAATCATAAGATGAGACACACTTAGTATTTTGAGTGACATCTGGTTTTTAACCTAAGCAGAGACAGAGGGTGCAAACACTTGAGTATTGAGGTAGCCAGCCTCCAAGACAGTCCACATGATCCTTCCCTCTTGTATTTCAGACCTTGTATGATCCCTTCCCATGCTGTATCAGAGTGGGTCTGGGTGACCAGATTTTGCAGAAGTGATGGCATGTCACTTCCAAGATAAGGTTATAAAAGACCCTGGGACATCTGTTTCTGCTGCATGCACTTCTTTCCTCCTAGATCACTACTTCTGGGAAAATCCAGTTGCCAGGTTGCTGTCAGCCCTTAGGAAAGTCTTACATGATGAGCAACTGAAGCCTCCTGCCAACATCTGTGTGAATGAAATTAGAGTGGATCCTTCAGTCCCAGTCAAGTGTTCTGAAACTATAGCCCCAAATGATAGTTCTGTTGCAACCTTGTTGAGTGACACACTAAGCTAACCTATTCTTCACAGAGGCATGAACACTAATTAAAAATGTTTAAACTTGTGAAACACTGATTGAATAAGAAAGCATAGTTTTAGCTATGGAATTAATTAGTCATGGAAATAAAAGGAACAGAACAGGAATACAGTCAATGATACTACAACAGGCTTGCATGGTGACAGATGCCAGCTATATTTGAGGTGAGCATAGCATAATATACAGAGATACTGAATTATCATGTTGTATACCTGAAACTAATGTAACATTGTGGGTCCAGTACACTCAAATAAACAATCAATAAAAAAGTACATTTTTAAACTTATATCTCCATACCAAACTTGGCCTAGGAGCTATAAATGCACATTACTAGTCCTGTTGTTCATATCTCCCTCTCTTTTTCCATGAAGTCTACCTTCTTTAGAAAATATCTGTGTTCTTAACTTGGAAAATAACACATCACTGCTGATTCACTAGTAATAACAAAATCAAATTGACTCTTTAGTCTAATTTTGTAGAATTATTATTATTATTTTTTTTATTTTGTAGGATTCTGGTCATTCTTTTGCCAACTACTTCTGGTTGTTATCTCCACAGCATATCACTTACTTTTATCTACATTATGGAAGTAATTTGATCTTCTAAATGTAACAGTCATTGATTTATTTCATCTGAGAAAATCATGAACAATTTATATGACTATAAAGTGAACATACTTTGGAGAATATTCAATAATATAATGAAAGAAGTAATGACCATTATCTCACCTCCCAGACACAAATACTATAGCATTTCTAGTATTTCTAGCATTTCCTTTTTCAAATATTTTTGTATATGTGGCTACTGGATAGATGGGAAGGTGAATACTATATAGTGAGCGATACAAGAATCTAAGAATTCTACCTATCTCCAAATTTCTCCCATTTCAAGGTTTCTCCCCCTTTAAATATCAAATCAAATAACTAGAACAAATCAAATAACTATCCTTGTTTCCATAAACAATCTAGCATCTTCCTCTTGATTCAGGATAATTCCCTTAATTTTTTTCTTTGACACCTTGTACTTTAAACCCATTTTTCTGCCCCCAGAATTTTAACAAGCAGATTTCTTAAAGTATTTCAAAATGTCTTCACCCTCTGTTAATTTCCAATGGATTTTGTGTTTTTCCTCAATCAGTGATTAAGTTCCTCATTCAGTTATACTTTTGGTTATATCACTTTGTGACTCACTCACTTTTACTGACTGGTTTAACAAGTAATTATGGAAACTTTATCATGCTAGTCACTATGCAAAAGCATTGTAATATAGAGGGGAGACAGAAAACAAAGTTTCCTTTAATCAAGAAGTTAAAACCTAACTCTCTAAGATAAAAGGGCATAGGTGGAAGTTTGCCTCGTTTTTTGGCCTTCTTAAATATATTTGAATATCATGTAACATGGGCTGGTAATAATGTTAATTAATCTGACATCTTGCCATAAGAAAATTATTATCTTGACTAATTTGAATTCTCTACTATATCACAAAAAATTGGGTCTCCAGTTCAGGGCAACAATTTGAAATGCATTAAATAATAATCATGAAAAAAAAACATAAAAGACTTGATATGTTAACCTCCTGATCCAGAGTTCCACATGTGTTTAAAGAACATTGCCATATAATTTAATTTTCTTTCTAAATAAACATTGAATCAGTGGTTTGCTATGTGTCACACATACCTGTTTATTTCTTTAGGGCAATAGTCATCTGTTAAACGGAGTTTTTATAGGCAACCTCAATTATGGATTTATTCCTTTTCATTCTACATCTAGATGTATTTATCTATTTAGCTGTGAGAACAGGAAGTCAGACAGTGAGGGGGTTCCCAAGGAATAATGACAAAAATGACCACTTATGTATTGTATTTTTCCACTTGAGGCTTTTATATATCTCACATACACAGCTTGATTTATATGATAACTCGTGAAACAAGTGGATTTAGCCAAATTTAAAACTGAAAGGAAGTTTTCTGATCTCACTACTTTGAACATAAATTTTATGTCACACACATCTCTAGTCTGATTTATTAATAATTTAATACTTTGAGTAATACAGTAAGTTAAAGCCCAATTATTATTCTCAAAATTTGGTAATCAATCATTAATTTACTATGATGCTTATTTGCATTTTGCCTTTACCTTGGTGAATATTATTTAAGGTTTGTATAAGGAGAAAATAAATATTTGTGATAATAGAAATACAACCAGATGGGATGCCTGGGTGGCTCAGTGGGTTAAGCCTCTGCCTTTGACTCAGGTCATGATCTCAGGGTCCTGGGATCAAGCCCTGCATCGAGCTCTCTGCTCAGCTGGGAGCTTGCTTCCCCCTCTCTCTCTGCCTGCCTCTCTGCCTCCTTGTGATCTCTCTTTCTGTCAAATAAATAAATAAAATCTTTAAAAAAAAAAGAAATACAACCAGATGTGCAGGAGTAGAAATAATAACGGACATAATTTTCATTAAATGTGACAGATGGCTATTTGAACCATCTAGATTTTATGTTCTGACAAACACGTAAGATGAAAGGTATAAGAACATAACTAATGGTGAATGCTTGCAGAAAATGCTATTTACTAGTGTTTTATGTTTATCTAAGCCATCTAATACTTTCTCAGAACTATACCTAAATTGGCCATAGCTAATTCCACAAACATTTTAAAAGGTCAATTATCCTACAACTAAAGTGGTTGGATTTAATGAATATTTTAAATTTTAATGGTCTACTTTACGTTGGGTTGTGTTTTAAGAGTCAAATTAGATAGAATGCCAACTGAACATTTCATTTGACCCCATGATTCCAGTGGAATAAGTGCAAAAGGACATTTGTAATTATTGTAATGAATTTAGTTTAAAAAGCTACTTTTACTGACTATTTAACATGATGAGATACAAGGGTACCCAGTAAATTTGATACAATTAAAATATCCATGGGAATAAACATAAAGAAATAAGTCCCAATACTGTTTAAAAATGAATATAGAAAATCACATGATGGAAATATATATTTATCCATTTATTCTATAATTTGAAATATATTCATTCAACACATTGTGCTAAATGCTGGAGTTAAAAGCCTTTGGAAAAGAAAATGGACCCCCCCACACACTCTAAATAATTAAATAGATTATTGTGGGAAGAAAAATCATTAATCATATAAGCATGCTTATGAATATTTAAGTATATACTGAGGTAAGTGCTCTATATGAAAGATGTTTGATTCACTGAAATCTCATAACAAAGAAACTTTCCTAGATTTTGGAGTTTAGGAAAGGCTTCTTTAAAGTATGTGGTGCTTAAGTTGATATGTTATGGTTGTTTAGGGGTTAACTAGCAAGTAGTTAAACCCTGTAGTGAAAGCCAGGCTCTTTGAAGAACCAGGGAGACAGGAATCCTGAGCACAAGGGGAAGAATAGTATATGATCAGCTAAAAGAGGTAAAGTGGAGTCTAGAAAATGCAATTGAGTAGATAAAAAGTAATGTGTTGCCACTGGAAGATTTTTAAAATATTGATAGCGGGGATAGGACATAATTTGAATTACATTTTCTGTTTAACATTTCACTGTATTATAATTTAGAGACAGTAAAATACACCCTTTTGGATGTACAATTCTACGAATTTTGATTGTTGAATACAGTCATTTAAAAAAGTTGACTGGTATGCTTACTAGAAATCTCAATATGATCTCTAGTACATTGTTTTCTGATCTGAAAACTGACTCACATCTAGGTACTGGGCAAGAGATGTGACTTTTTAACTGGACAACTGCCCTTAGTTTCATGGTCATTTATCTTTTATTTCTTCTATGGAAAAAGCCAACTAGTATCCTTATTGGTTGGCCTTTGTGACACCCTCTGGTATTAACCATTTCTGTGGGTCAGTTTTCCTTAAATAACATTCTGACCCTGTGACTGGTGAATGTTGTGTCTGCTATGTTCTGCTTCTCAGAGCCCTATTATCTTTGTTGCTAGCAGTAAGCTCTGTCATGGAACAGCTTCTCTGACGTTCACTTCTCACCTCAAAGAGCCTTTCATAAACAAGCGTTTTAGTAAATATCAATGCTCTTCTCACCATCACATTCTTTATGGCCTCGGTGAAAAATAGAAGATCTGAAACATAACCTGCTGGGTCCTTTGGGCTTATATTCCATGTTTACTCCAGCATGCCCACCTCGTTGGAATTTTTATTGTTTGTCCTCATTTCTGTTGTTATCCTTGTTGTCTCTATGCTTATTCATTTACATATTTATTTTTCCTTTCTTCAAGTTTTTATTTAAATACCAGTTAACATACAGTGTAATATTAGTTTCAGGTGTATGGTTTAGTGATTCAGCACTTCCATACATCACCCAGTGTTCATCACAAGTGCCTCCTTAATATCCAACTCCCATTTAAAAAAATCTCCCCACCTGCCTCCCTCCATCAACCCTCAATTTGTTCTTTATAGTTCAGAGTCTATTTTCTGGTTTGTTTCTGTTTTTCCCCCCCCAGGTTCATATTCACATCTGTTTTGTTTCTTAAATTCCATACATGGGTGAAATCGTATGGTATTTATCTTTGCCTTATTTCCCTTAGCATAATATATTCTATATCCATCCATGTCATTGCAAATGGCAAGATTTCATTTTTTTTTTTTTATGGCTGAGTAAATACACACACACACACACACACACACAAAAAAAAAAAAACCACACACACACACACACCTTCTTTATCCATTCATCAGTCCATGGACATTTGGACTCCTTCCATAATTTGGCTATTGTTGATAATGCTGGTGTAAATATTGGGGTGCATGTATCCATTTGAATCAGTATTTTTGTATCCTCTATTTTTTATTTATTTATTTTTTTAAAAGTATGCTCCATGCCCAACAGGGAGCTCAAACTCATGAACCTGAGATATAAAATCACATGTTATACTAATTGAGCCAGCCAAGTGCCCCAGTATTTTTGTATTCTTTGGATAAATTACCTAGTAGTGCAATTGCTAGGTCTTAGGGTAGTTTTATTTTTAACTTTTTGAGGAAACTCCATACTGTTTTTCAGAGTGACTGCACCAGTTTGCATTTCCAGGAAGAGTGTAAGAGGGTCGCTCTTTCTCTGCATCCTTGGCAACATCTATTGTTTCCTGTGTCATTAATTTAAGCCATTCAAACTGGTGTGAGGTGATATCTTATTGTAGTTTTTTTTTAATTTAAATTTAATTAGCCAACATATGGAACATCATTAGTTTTCGATGTAGAGTTTAGTAATTCATCAGTTGCATATAATACCCAATGCTCATCACATCATGTGCTCTCCTTAATGCTCATCACCCAGTTACCAAATTCCCCCACCCACTTCACACCAGCAACCCTCAGTTTGTTTCCTACACTTAAGAATCTCTCAAGATTTACCTCCTTCTCTGATTTCTTCCCGTTCAGTTTTCCCTCTTTTCTCCTATGATTCTCTGTGCTCCACTTATGAGTGAAGCCAAAAAATAATTGTCTTTCTCTGACTGACTTATTTCACTCAGCATAATACCCTCCAGTTCCATCCACATCAACAGAAATGTTAAGATTTCATCCTTTTTGATGACTGAATAATATTCTATTATAGAAATGTACCACTTCTTCTTTATCTATTCATCTGTTGATAGACATCGGGCTCCTTCCATAGTTTGGCTATTGTGGACATTGTTGCTATGAACCCTTGGGTGCAGGTGCCCCTTCAGATCACTCCATTTGTATTGTTGGGGTAAATATCCAATAGTGGGATTGCTGGGTGTACAGTAGCTCTATTTTTAACTTCTTGAGGAAACTTCGTACTGTTTTCCAGAGTGGCTTCATCAGCTTGCATTCCCACCAGCAGTATAAAAGGATTCCACTTTCTCCAGATCCTTGCCAACATTTGATTTTCCCTTTCTTTTTAATTTTAGCCATTCTGACTGGTATCAGATGGTATCTCATTGGGGTTTTGATTTGTGTTTTCCTGATGCCAAGTGATGTGGAGCATTTGGTCATGTGTCTACTGGCCATTTGTAGATCTTCTTTGGAGAAATGTCTGTTCATGTCTTCTGCCCATTTTCTGACTGGATTCTTTGTTTTTTTGGGTGGCGTTTGGTAAGTTCTTTAATATATCTTGGATACTAGCCCTTTATCTGATGTGTTATTTGCAAATATCTTCTCCCATTATGTAAGTTGCCTTTTAGTCTTGTTGACTGTTTCCTTTGCTGAGCAAAAGCTTTTATATGGATGAAGTCCCAATAATTCATTTTGCTTTTGTTTCCCTTGCTTTTGGAGTCATGTCTGGCGTGAAGTTGTGGTGGAGGTCAGGGAGGTTGCTGTCTGTGTTCTCCTCAAAGATTTTGATGGATTCCTATCTCGCATTTAGGTCTTTCATCCATTTGGAGTTTATCGTTGTGTGTGGTATAAGGAAATGGTCCAATTTCATTATTCTTTATCTGGCTGTCCAATTTTCCCAACACCATTTGTTGATGAGACTGTCTTTTTTCCATTGGATATTCTTTCTTGCTTTGTTGAAGATTAGTTGGCCATAGAGTTGAGGATCCATTTCTGGGTTCTCCATTCTGTTCCATTAATCTATGTGTCTGTTTTTGTGCCATACTGTCTTGATGATTACCGCTTTATAATAGAGCTTGAAATCTGGAATTGTGATGCCACCAGCTTTGATTTTCTTTATCAACATTTCTCTGTCTATTCAGGGTCTTTTCTGGTTCCATACAAATTTTAGGGTTATTTGTTCCAGCTCTATGAGAAATGTTTATGTCATTTTATAGGGATTGCATTGAATGTGTAGATTGCTCTGGGTAGCATAGACATTTTAACAATATTTTTCTCTCCAACCCATGAGCATGAAATGTTTTTCCATTTCTTTGTGTCTTCCTCAGTTTCTTTCACAAGTGTTCTATAGGTTTTAGAGTACAATCATTTGGTTGGGTTTATTCCTAGGTAGCATATGATTTTTGGTGCAGTTGTAAATGGGGTGAATTCCTTAATTTCTTTCTTCTGTCTCATTGTTAGCATGTAGAAATGCAACCGATTTCTGTGTATTGATTTTATATCCTGCCTCTTTTCTGAAATCCTATATGAGTTCTAGCAATTTGGGGGTTGATGTCTTTTGGATTTTTCACATAAAGTATCCTGTCATCTGATAAGAGTGAGAGTCTGACTTCTTTGCCAATTTAGATACTTTTACTTCTTTTTGTTGTCTGATTGCTGAGGCTAGGACTTCTAGTGGTATGTTGAACAACAAAGGTGATAGTGGACATCCCAGTTGTGTTTCTGACCTTAAGGGTAAAACTCGCAGTTTTTCCCCATTGATAATTCCCCATTGCAGTGAGGTTTTTGTATATGGCTTTTATGATATTGGGGTATGTTCTCTCTATCCCTACACTGTGGAGAATTTTAATTAAGAAAGGGTGTTTTATTTTGTCAACTGCTTTTTTCTGCTTCAGTTGAGAGGATCATATGGTTCTTGTCCTTTCTTTTATTAATGTGATGTATAATGCTGATTGATTTGCAGATGTTGAACCATCCTTTCAGCCCAGGAATAAATCCTAGTTGGTCATGGTGAATAATCCTTTTAATGTACCATTGGATTCTATTGGCTAATATCTTGGTGGGAATTTTGGCATCCATGTTCATCAGAGTAGTTAGGATTTATATTTCCCTGATGATGAGTGACATTGAGCAACTTTTCATGTATCTATTAGCCATCTGGATATCCTCTTCGGGAAAATGTCTATTCATGTCTTCTGTCCATTTTTTTAACTGAGTTATTTGGGTTTTGGGTGTTAAGTTTAGTAAGCTCTTCAGAGATTTTGGATATTAACCCTTTATAAGATATGTCATTTGCAAATATCTTCTCTGATTCTGAAAGTTGCCTTTTAGTTTTGTTGATTGTCTCCTTTGCTATGTAGTAGCTTTTATCTTGATGAAGTCCCAATACTTTATTTTTACTTTTGTGTTCCTTGCCTCAGGACACACATTTAGGAAGAAGTTGCTATGGCCGATGTCAAAGAAGTTACTGCTTGTGTTCTTCTCTAGGAACCTTGACAGTTTCCTCTCTCACATTTCGGTCTTCCATCCATTTGGAATTCATTTTTGTGAATGGTATAAGAAAGTTGTCCAGTTTCATTCTTTTTCATGTTGTTGTCCAGTTTTCCTAACAACATTTTTTGAAGAGACTGCATTTTTTCCATTGGATATGCTTTCCTGATTTTTTGAAAATCAGTTGAACCATATGATCTCAGTAGATGCAGAAAAATCATCTCACAAAGTACAACATCCATTCATGATAAAAAACCCTCAACAAGTAGGGATAGAGGGAGCATACCTTAACATAATAAAGGCTATATATGAAAGAACTACATCTTATATCAACCTCAATGGGCAAAAACTGAGAGCTTTTTATCTATAATCGAAAAAAGACTTGGATGTCCACTCTCACCATGTTATTTAAGTAGTACTGGAAGTCCTAGTTTTAGCAATCAGACAACAAAAAGAGATAAAAGTCATCCAAATGAGCAAGGAAGAAGTCAACCTTTCACTATTTGCAGACAACATGATACTCTAAACAGAAAATCTGAATAGCTCCACCAAAAAGTTGCGAGAACTGACACATGAATTCAGTAAAGTTTCAGTATATAAAATCAACATACAGAAACCTGTTGCATTTCTATACACTGATGATGAAGCAGCAGAAAGATAAATCAAGGAATTGATCTCATAACCATAAGATACCTAGCAATAAACCTAACCAACAAAGTAAAAGACCTGAACTCTGAAAACTATAAAGCATTTATGAAATAAATTGAAGATGACACAAAAAAATGGAAAACTATTCCATGTTCATGGATTGGAAGAATAAATATTGTTAAAATATCTATACTACACAAAGCAATCTATACATGTAATGCAATCCATATCAAAATAGCACCAGCATTTTTCATAGAGCTAGAACAAACCTTTAATTTATATAGAATCACAAGAGACTCAAAATAGCCATAGTAATCTTGGAAAAAGGAAGCAGATGATAGCGACTCTTAGGAACAGAGGAAAAACTGAGCGATGATGAAGAGAGAGGTAGTTGGGGGATGGACTGGATGGGTGAAGGGTATTAAAGAGGCCATTTCTTGTGATGAACACTGGGTGTTGTAGGCATGTAATGCATCACTGAATTCTACTCCAGAAACCAATATTGCACTATCTGTTAGTTAATAAAATTTGAATTAACCAACTAACTAAATAAATAAATAAATAAATAGAAAAGCAAATCTGGACACATCACAACTCCAGACTTCAAGTTATATTACAAAGATGTAGTGATCAAGATAGTATGCTATTGGCACAGAACTGGTGTATAGATCAATGGAAGAGAGCAGAAAACCCAGAAATGAACTTAAACCTTTTTTGCTATGTTTCTCTAGTATCTGCTCTAGCCATTCTGGTATTTCACTTTTGCTCAGTGAGGTCATTTCTTTTTCATGTTTTAGGAGGCATTCCTGAAGCTAGTGTGAAGCATCTGGTGCTAAACTCTATCTCAAATAAGTGCTCCCAAATCAATAAACTCTCCTTTACCCAAACTTAAATTCTGTCCCTCTTTTCAAGAATTTTTGGAATCTATTCATGCATATACTTTCCCATTTCCTTAGAATATATTCTAGCCAAGTGTTCAGCTCTTCTGAGGTATAATTTATTTTCCTCCCCTATCAGGTTCAGCATGACCTTGACTGGGTTGTGCTGTGAATAACCTTAATTATAGGTTAGTTAGTGTTTAGAAGGTAGAAAATGAGCATATTTTGTGGAGGTCACATGTTTCCATGAAGGTGAGAAGCCTCTGCATTGTTGTCAAATAAACTGGCATGCTAGCTCTTAACAGGAAGGAGGAGAGCACTTCAGCATGGTCAAGAGGTAAACAGAAATCTGGGAAGTTAAGAACTTTGGCAAAATTTACCAGATGTCCCATCGCCAAACACAGCATGGTCCCATACTTTTCCAAAATAGAACCCTGACCCAGAGAAGAGACCACTTTGATTAGATGTTTAACCCTCTATGGCATCCCGCTGCTCTGTTAAGTTCTGAGACTAGTACTCAGTTCTGCCATCTCATTGCAGATAGGAGTCTCTTTCTAAACTTTAGGAAGGTCCTCTGTCTTTTCCACTTGTCTATTACTAGTCTTTTACTAGTCTATTACTGTCTTTTCCTGCGTATGAATATCGGTACAATTATCATTTACCCTCTACTTTTCAAACATCCAGTAAGTTATACCAACTAATGCCTTCCTGACTCCTGAGTATGCCATTCTGATTCACCTATTGGTGGTTTTCAAAATTGGACTGCTTTATTGCTCTAGGAGTTTCCTGTGTTCCATTTACTACCATAGAGATAATTCTCACTGTCAAGTTGACAGTAAGTAATGCATCTCCAAAACATCATAATTTGCTTTCTCTAAACACTCACGGTATCACTGATTGTAGATTGATTTCTCAAGTAGAAGATGCTGAGATGGTCTTTTGTGCACAGAGTATTTGTTAGAGATTCACACATGTGGAATGGAGAGAGATAAGCAGGATTGAGAATAATGGAAAAGCAATTTGCTATGCAAGCATTGAAAAAATGTTGCTCAAACCACTAGGGAAGTCTGGAACACATATGGCCCATCAGAGTTGTCCCACTTTGAGCCAGAATGACTGGGTCATTATACCTGTGCCATCAGTCATTGATTATAAGCTGCTCCAAGAAAGGTGTTTTTTTTGGCCAGACAATTCTTTGAAGCTGAGTTAAGCCTCAAGGTGCTGATGGGTTGACTGCTGTCATGTAGGGCAACAAATTAATGCTTGAAGGAGAAGTTAGTAGGTTCATCTTTATATCTATTACACAGATTAGTCATAGCAAAATACAAATATAGTATCCTGGAAGTCACATCCATAGAAAGTACCTAAGTTGACGCATAGAAATAGAAAGGAAGAAAAACAAAACAAATGCATGAGAAGAAATTAAGGCATGTTGAAAATGTAACTGGAATGTAATTGGAGTCCTAAGAAAAGAAGACATTAAAGTAAATGCAATATTAGAAGTTATAATATCTGAGAGTTTTCAAAATCATGCCAAACCACAAATTCAGAAAGCTTAGGAAAGCCCATGAAGAACAACTGCAAAGAAAACAAAACAAATGAAAGCAAAACACATCTAGGTATACTCTGATCAAACTACTGAAGAACAAGGCAGAGTAGAAATCTTAAAAGTAACCATGGAAGGAGAACAATATATTCTGGAAGCAAAAATTAAGAGAAGGACTAATTTTTCACCAGAAACCAAGAAAGCCAGAAAATGTGGATTTCATTTTTAAATTGCTAAAAGAATATTACTGCCAACCTAGAAATTTATAGTCAGTAAAGATATCCTTTTACAATGAAAGCAAAGCAAAGATATTTTCAAATAAATGAAAGCTGAGAGCATTATTTGTCAATAGGACTTGCATTACAAGGAAAAATTTCCTCCAGATAAATTTTAAATTTGAATTATAATAGAAGAAAAATTTGTAGAAGAAACATATGGGGATAAATGATTGACAATGAAGAAGTCAAGGATTTGTTTTTAAAAATTATAAATAGACTATATTAAAATGAGAATTTATATTCTTAATTTGTTATCACAAGATAACAGAAAGTAAGTAAAAAGGCAAGCTACAAAGTAAAAGATACATGTACTAATAAATTTGATGAAGGACCTCCCCCTTATATATAAAACAGCTACCAGTCAGTACTGAAGTGGCTAAGAAACCTAACTGAAAAAGAAAAGGTCTTAACCAGGCACTTCTTAAACAAGGATATCTAAATGACTGATAAATATATGAAAAGGTACTCAACTTTATTGGTCATAAGAAAATGCAAATTAAAACAAAGGCAATACCAAGTGTTAGCAAATGTGGAGTCATTGCAACTATCATGCTCACAGGAATTTAAACCTTTATTAGTCTTTGGGACACCTGTGTCTGCAGGTATCTACTGAAGCTGAACATATGCATATCCTATGAACTTGAAATTCTGCTCCAGGGATTATATTCACCAAAATTGATACATATGGTCTCTAAATTCACATACATGAATTTTCATAACAGTGCTCTTTGTAATAGTAAAAAATTGGGCACTATGCAAATAACCATCAAAGCTAAAATGGATAAATGGTAGTGTTTTCACACAATATAATGTTATACATGAATTAAAAAGGAGGAACTAATACTATATGCAAAAATATGACTTTAACAAATAGCATATTAAATAAAACTAGCTAGACACAATATTATGTACTATATGATTCTATTCATATAAAGTTCAAATCAGATATGATAAGGAATAGCACAGAGGACCATAGGAGAAGAGAGGGAAAACTGGATGGGAAAAAATCAGAGAGGGAGACAAACCATGAGGACTAGGAGTCCAGGAAACAAACAGGGTTACAGAAAGGAGGTAGGTGGGGGGATGGGGTTACAGGGTGATGGGTATTAAGGAGTGCACGTGTTGTGATGAGCACTGGGTGTTATATGCAACTAATGAATCATTGAACACTATCAAAAACTAATGATGTACTATATGTTGACTAATTAAACATAATAATAATTAAAGAAAGATATGATAAATATTGTCATGGTTATTATTACCTAAAAGTGGGTAATATCTGAATGAAGGCTTCTTGCATGATGAGAATTTTTGTTTTTGGTTGTGGTCACAGAGCATATTCCAGTTGTGAAATTCATTACACCTATCTTTATGATTTTTGCACTTGACAGTGATATATTTCATATGTATTACATATATATTTCAATAAAAATTCAAAGAGAACAGATGATCTAGAATGACTGTGAATATGTAAATATGATTATATATAGGTTCTTGAACTAGAAGATAAAAGAAGCATTTAAAAATATATATATGGCACTCACAAAAATAACAGAAAAACCCAAATGTTACAATGTGGATGATACATTATAAGTAATTCTTAAATTATTCTTGCTTAGATTTTTATTTGCTTTTTTTTTAGTTTTATTTTATTTTTTCAGTGCTTCAAGATTCATTGTTTATGCACCACACCCGGTGCTCCATGTGATACATGCCCTCCTTAATACCCACCACCAGGCTCACCTAATCCCCACCCCCCCTCCCCTCCAAAACCCTCAGTTTGTTTCTCAAAGTCGACAGTCCCTCATGGTTTGTCTCCCCTTCTGATTTTCCCCAACTTCCTTCTCCTCTCCATCTCCCAATGTCTTCCATGTTATTCCTCATGCTCCACAAGTAAGTGAAATCATATGATAATTGACTCTGTCTGGTTGATTTGTTTCACTCAGCATAATCTCTTCCAGTCCCATCCATGCTGATACAAAAGTTGGGTATTCATCCTGTCTGTACCCCAATGTTCATAGCAGCAATGGCCACAGTCACCAAACTGTGGAAAGAGCCAAGATGCCCTTCAACAGACAAACAGATAAAGAGTGGCTATACAATGAAGTATTTAGCTTAGATTTTTAAATTCAAAGTTCCATGCTCTCTGACATAAACAAGCTTTCATTCTTTAATAAAAACAGAATTATTTTAAAATTTCAGTTAAATAGAGACAATTGTTAGGGGGTTAGTAAAAGAAATGATCTCGTGACAAATCCTGGCTACTATGAAATTTTTATTTACTAAAAAGAGCTCTTATGGCCATTTTGCTGTTATTGTTGTTTCTATTATTTTATTGTGATTAGTTGATAGAAAGACATGACAAAGTCCCATATCATATTGTAGTCACTGATTTCAGAACTTAATAAAGTTGGTGTTTTTAAGATCTTTTTGGTCTTTCTATCAGTCCAGACTGTTTGCCTGATACACCAAGAATAGTTTCTCTTCATTTAATCTCCCCGCTAGGCTGTTCTTACTACCTCTGAAGTTATGCTTTACTGCTTCAAGTTCTACATCAGGAAACTTAGTGTTTCATCTTCCCTCTACCATGGTCATTGCCTCCACTTTGGTTGCTACACTAGAATGGTTCTATTGTATTGTATCTTTCCTTCTAAATTACTTACACGGATCACATAAACAACATGTGTGCATGTGTACCCATACACATACACACACACACACACACACATACACACATACCTAAAAGAAACAGTAAAAACAAAATAAAATCACACTAAATCATAGTAACAACTTTAAACTTCTGAAGTTGATAGTCATAATGCCTCGGTTTGCATTCCAGCTCTAACACTTGTTAGCTGTGTGACTACAGGCAAGTGATACTACTCATTTGTTCTTCATGTTCCTATACATTGGAAGTAAAGATGGTAACTATGAAATTGTGTTCTTATGAGGATGCAGGATTTAATTTGCATAAAGCAATTGAAACAGGGTTTAGTTCATATGAAACATCATACTGGTGTTTGTTTTCATGTTATAATTAATATAATTTATATTGTTCTTTTTGCTGCCACTTTTTTTTCTTTTAAGAGAGAGAGAGATCCTGAGGTGAGTGAGGGACGGTGCTAGTGGGGAGAAGGAGAGCGAGAGAGAATCCTAATCAAGCTACACACTTAACACAGAGCTGGATTTCACAGCCTTGAGATCACAACCTGAGAGGAAATCAACTCCAAGGCTTAAACAACTGGGTCACCTAGGCACCCTAATCCCAACTTGTTTTTTATTCTGTTTTTCATAGTTAAGATATAACAAATAATTTATCCGTACCCTTATTTCAAACTTAGGATTTATTTTAGAAGTTTTTCAAGTTACTAAATAGCTTTTAATTTATTACAATTTCTTTTGAGTTGCCATAATTGCCTTACTTTTCTTTTGGTTATATATCAAAGTCTTTATTTCTTTTTTGCAAACTTAAATAATCCTGCAAGTATCATGTTTGTGCAAAAATGTTTATCTGAAGGGCACCTGCGTGGCTCAGTGGGTTAAAGCCTCTGCCTTCCGCTCAGGTTATGATTCCAGGGTCCTGGGATCGAGACCCGCATCGGGCTCTCTGCTCAGCAGGGAGCCTGCTTCCTCCTCTCTCTGCCTGCCTCTCTCCTTACTTGTAATCTCTGTCTGTCAAATAAATAAATAAAATCTTAAAACAAAAATGTTTATCTGCATTTCAGAGTACTTCTTCAAAGTAGATTTAAAGAAACAGATTGTTAAGCCAAAAAGTAACACAGTTCAAAGTATTTATTAGGGGAGCCTGAGTGGCTCAGTGGGTTAAAGCCTTTGACTTCGACTCAGGCCATGATCCCAGGGTCTTGGGATCAAGCCCCGCATCAGGCTCTCTGCTCAGTGGGGAGCCTGCTTCCCCCTTTCCTCCAACTGTCTCTTTGTCTACTTGTGATCTCTGTCAAATAAATAAATAAAATCTTTAAATAAAGTATTTATCTTATGCCTAATGTAAAAAACAAAAAACAAAAACAAAATCAAAAACCTTAATGAACATGTGGCTATACAGAAAATAGTGCCATCTAAGATAACTTCCTGCAATAATGACAGTGCTCTATAATCAGCTCTAACCAATATAATGACTATTAGCCACATGTGGTTACTGAACTCTTAAATGTGGCTGTATGACCAAGAAACTGAATTGATATAAGCTTAGTGACTATGGGCAAGACAATGTCCATACTTGGGCAACTTCCATCCAAGTCACTGCTATCATTGAAGAAAACTCCCTGCTCTCACTTAATAATATTCTTCTGACACATTACACTGATAATCCCAATTTTCATTATTCCTGTATTTTTAAGATAGCTTACCATATTTTTGTGAGTATCTAATTATACGATGCTTAGTTTTGCTCATTTGTGATCTTTCCACTTTTATTTTTCCAGTTTATACAGTATTTCTAAGATTTATCCATATTTCCTTAAATAGTAGTAGTTTATTCATTCCCAGAGTTTATAGTCTTCCATCCTGTGAGTTTACCACAATTTGTCTATTACACAGTTAAAAAGCATTTAGTCTAAGTTTTTTACTGTTACGCTGTGTGGAATTATGTGCATTTCTCCTGGTGCACATTTTTTAAGAGTTCTAGCAGGATATACAACTACGAATGAAACTGTTGGGTCACAATAAAGGCATTTTTAAAAATTTTAATGTATCATTTTAAACTGTATTTTAAAATTATTGTACCAGTTAATATTTCCACCCAGAAACTTATCTGCATTATGTTCCATGCTACTATCAGCACTTTATTTGCACCTTTTTTTTTTTTTAAGATTTATTTATTTGTGGGGGGATGGGGAAGGGAGAGAGAGCACACAAGCAGGGGAAGCAGCAGGCAGAGGGAGAAGCAGGCTTCCTGCTGAGCAAGGAGCCTGATGCAGGACTTGATCCCAGGACCCCGGGATCATGACCTGAACCAAAGGCAGATGCTAACCCACTGAGCCACCCAGGTGTCCCATCAAGCCTTTTGATTTCAAATTGGAGTAGTATTATAAATACTAACTGTGATCTTAATTGCAGATTTCTGATTTTTAATGAGTTTGGATATCTTTCCATGTTATTAGTCATTAATATTTTCTTTTTTGCCAAATGTTTGTTCACATCTTCTGTTTATTTTTTCTATTGGCTTGATAATTATGTGTGTGTGTGGGTGTGTATATATATACACACACGTATATAATATGTATATGTATATATATTCCTTATATATTTTTAGTTTAATAAAATTTTGATTATATACATTAGAGATAATTTTCCTAACTTGTGGTTTGTATGTAAAATATTTTATGGTATCTTTTGACAAATTCAAGATTGATAAATAACATTTATCAGTCTGTCCTTTGATGATGATTATATCTTGAGTCTTGCCTAAGAAATCCACCTATATCCTCTAAATTGTTTATATATTCAAAAATTTTCATTTCACATTAAATCTTTAGTTTATTTAAAATTCATTGTTCTGTAAGTATTGTAGAAGAATCCAATTCATATGCTCCAGATAACCCAACTATCCCATAACTATTCCCTCCTTTTTCTAAGGGTTTATAATGCTGCTTCTTTTAAAACAATTTTTCACATATAAATGAATCTGCTTTGGGCTATTTTGTTCCATACTTTGATTTTTCTAGTTCCATGTAATGATAATAACTTTAGAATATATTTTGATAGCTGTGAAGGAAATTTACTTTCTTCTCTGGCAGTTTCTCCCCTTTCTGTCATTTGATCTACTACAAAACTTTTATAAATATGTGTCACGTTATTTAATTATTACAACCGAGATTTTGATTTGGACATGTTTTCTGCATGTTTCCCATTTTGATATTAAAAATAGCAAGTAGAGAAATCTAAAGCCATCCACCAATGCATGGAATTAAAAAAGGAGTTTGAGGGGGTACCTAGATGGCATCATCAGTGAAATGTCTGGCTCTTGCTTTTAGCTTAATTCGTGATATTAGAGTCATGAGATTGAGCCCCATGTCAGGCTCCATGTTTAGTTTGGAGTCTACTTAGGACTCTCTCTCTCCCTTTGCCTCCCACTCCCTGCTCACATTCTCTTTTTCTTTCTCTCTCTCTAAAATAAATAAATCTTAAAAAAAAACCCAAAACTTTGAAGATTTGTATAGTAATCATATATTTCCTATGTTGTCCTACTACTTATTTTTTTACTTTAAAAAATTAATCTCCTTTAAAAAATTAATCTCTTGAAAGCCCATATATAAATGTGAAATCTCTAAATGAATTTCTAATTAATTATTCTCATAAATTAGGAAAGTGTAATGAAGAGCTAGTGTACTAAAAATAAATAGTAAACCATTTTCCCAAAGTTGGAATTTCATGGTAGCTCCTGAAAAATACTAAGTTCAGCATCAACTGAGGAATATATACAATATTCCTTACTAAAATCTTTGGAGAGCTACCTTCTCTTCCTGTGTAAGTTCACTTCCTGAGGACATATTATGACTTCTCCATATTTTTTTATAATAATAGTAATATCAGAGAATATCATTGAACACATAGAAAACAACAAAACAAGATTTTAATTTTCATTTCAACCATCATAACTGATAGATGATGACTCAGAAACTCCAATGTGTCCATTACTGTCTCCCTTTGTCACATGCCTTGTAAATGGGGAAAACTTGCATTTAAGCCTAAATTTATTTGACAGAAAGGTGAAAATTTGGTTAAATTAAGAGTTTAAAAAAATATAATATGTGGATATGGCATCTCAGCTTTGGTTTGTATGGTAGGCTGAATAATCATGCCCTACCTCTTCCAGTATATCAACACTTTAATCCTCAGAATCTGTGATATGGTTAAATTAAAGATCCTGAGTTGGTGAGACTATTCTGTATTATCTGTGTGGTCCTGGTATAATCATAATGGTCCTTACTTAAGAGAGACACATCAGGGGCACCTGGGTGGCTCAGCGGGTTAAGCCTCTGCCTTTGGCTCAGGTCATGATCTCAGGGTCCTGGGATTGAGCCCCACATTGAGCTCTCTGCTCAGCAGGCAGCCTGCTTCCCCCTCTCTCTCTGCCTGCCTTTCTATTTGTGATCTCTCTCTGTTAAATAAATAAATAAAATCTTAAAAAAAAAGAGAGAGAGAGAGAGAGAGACATCAGAGTAGTAGTAGGAGACAGAATGACTAAAGCAAGAGGTTGGATTGTTGTGAGGGGTCACAAGCCAAGAGATTTGGCCTCTGGGTGAATCTAAAAGTTAGCCTCTAGGGCTTCTAGAACACCCTCTAGAAGTTCAAAAGGACAGGGAACAGATTCTCACCTTAGAGCCCCCATCCGGTACCATTTCATGCTGACATGAATTTTGGACTTTAGACCACCAGTACAGTAAGATAAAGAAATGTGCTGATATTTGTAGCTATTGAGTTTGTGATATTTTATTATATTAACAATAGCAAACTAATACAGTTTGCTTTACTTAAACACACCAAGAATAGTACATCAGTGACTAACTCTAGATCAGGCAGAAACATTTTCATTTCCTGACCTCACATGTTAGAGGGTTTACTAATGATTACCTGTTACTAAGATGTCTCTTTTGGGAAACTTATACAGTGGCCTTAAGTATCGAGTCTTTCCAGATGAAGTCTTTCTCCTTGGTTGGCTCTCGTTTCAAAAACATTTGTGTTTTCTTCCTTCACAGCCTATTGAGCTTTGTCATGCTGGAGACTTCCTGCAGCTTTCCTGCCACTGCAACTGAATGATAGGAATATCAGTACCAGTGGGAGCCAAGGTTTCAGAAAACTATTTATGCCATTATATAGACACCCCACAAATCTACACATGAATACAAATCTATCAGCCTTGGTCACTATGAAGCCAGTAAACTGAAGTCTTGTTTACATACTCTTTATCAACAGACCATCTGTAATAAAAACAGTTCATGGCTATTCTTCAGAGCCTATACATTTCTGAGTCTTTTCTATTATTTTAAGGAGTCAATTCTTAACTGAAAACTAAATTATGAAAGATGTGTCAGACAAAGCAAGATAGGCAAGATTTTAAGGCTTTATAGATATCAGTACAATGCAAAAACTTTGAAGATTTGAAGATAACATTTAATTTTTAAGAAAATTGATCTTTTTCTTAAACCTCTTGGACTGCCAATGCTATTTATAGATTCTAGCAGGTCTATTCACATAATTACAGGAATTACAATTAAACACAATATTTATTGGAAAATTTGAAAGGAGTGTATTAGATTTCATTATGATATATTATGCAGATAAGTACAGATTTTAAAAATAGTCTTGTATTTTCTTTTATATATAACCTGCCACCACTAGCTCAGAGTTAGAGAAATAACACCTCTTTGATGGTTAAAAAAAAAAAAAAGGCACACACACACACACACACACAAGACACTGAAACTACTACAATAATTATTTTATTTTATGTTAAACAGCCATTCAAAGTCCAAATTGTCTAGTCATGAGTTTTGTTTTATTTCCCTTTAAAAGGCTTGTTCTCCCCAATTCCTTTTTACAGATTGCCTAAATATCAAGAAAATCTTCACAATCGACTTCACCATGGAAAGTTTCATCTATCTACTTCACCATGGAAGGCAGAGGGGTCTCTCCCATTAGACTGGATCTTGTGTCTACATTAGCTTTGCAGGTATATCCCTCACCGGTACTCCTCACACTATCTGCTTGCCAACAAGAAACATTCCACCCTTAATATACTCTATACTATCAACTGCAGGAATATACGAAGCTGTGGCCAAATACCACACATTTCTTGTGACTCTGGGTTATGCCAAAGGAGAAGCTTCAATGAGAGACATACTGTTCTTGAGCTAACACTGTAGGAAGGAGACATCGGTTACTTTGTTCCATATTACCCTTCCAAGCTCCATCCTAAACATGATTTTGACCCAGGACAATGCAGAGTTTACTCTACCTTGTCCAAATTTTTGGAGAAAAACTATGTTTTGGAATTCAGAATTTGGTGGATATTAGAAAGCACTCTTTAATCAAATACATTAGTACTTCTGTGGTAAAGTGTATAAATATTCACGCCAACTGGTTTTTAGAACTCTTTCAGTTTTGAAAATGTGGATAAAATATTGCAGGCCTGGAGTTTCTGATCCTTTGCCCTTTATTTAATACCCAAACAAATGTATATTCTCAGCACTTACTCATTTCGTATTATATCGCTATATAGTTAACTCTATATCAGTCCTTTAAACCCCTGCTGTGTTTGTCTCAAAAAAGACATGTATTTATAAATCAAAAGTACTTTCAAGTTTTTGTTTGTTTTTACTTCAGCCTTAGCTCTACTTTGAAAATAAATCTATATAGATATATAGATAGATTTAATGACTATACACAACTTTTCAATAATAGCTCTTTCCTCTGATGACAAGGAGTATACATTTTCACCCTGCTGAACTCAAGGACATCGATGTGACATACTTTGGCCAATGAAATAGAAGCAGATGTTATAAAGGGTCATTTATATAAGGGTAGAAGTGTATAAAGCTAGCTCATTATACATGTATTCTTCCTTCCTCTAAATCTGTAATATGGAATCATGTGTCAAAATATGCCTCAGTCAACATGGATATGTAAGGAACTACTTGAACACTACCCTTTTCTGACCCATAATGTATCTCTAAGATATTACTGTACAATATCCTAGCCTAGCCTAACTGATGCACATATTTTTATAAAAATAGTCTAATAAAGACATTTAAAATATACATAAAGCATAGTATACTAAAGTGCAATAAAATCTGTACATCTGCCATTGAGATAAATACTAATTCAAAAATTAATTTCTTAAAAAATAAATAAAATTTACAGATATAGCTACTTCACATTGTTTTCATTTCGCAGACACAGTTGAAATTTGCAAACGGGATATCCATTCCCTGTTTGTTATTATATATTTACTACTTATGACCATTAGAATAATAATATTTGTACCACCTCTGATATTTAATTGACAACAAGCCTCAGCCATTCCGAAATTCCTTCATTCTTACTGAAGATATAGAACCCACTTCAGTGGTGATTTTCCTACGCTTGATCCCAGCTTATGAAGGACAGCCAGAGATGAGGTTAGCAACAAAGTCAGTGGACCCTCTCACCAGACATTCCTCATTCTCTTTGTGATTTCCCTTGGGGATCCCCCAGGGTTCACACTGAAGTGGAGAGCCTTTGCTATAACATACAAAATTTATAAATCCTTCCTCAATTCTCTGCCAGGGCAGTTACATCATTTTCATCTCTTTAGTTTTAGGCAAAGTTTCCATCCTAGTGGATTTCAGCAGTGTTATCAGGATAAATTCCAGATATGCTTGCCAGGAAGTTAATCCCTAACACATGGGGGAGTGCTTCCATGTTAATAAATTCTCCTCCATCCAGCTTTATTCTATACTTGTACTCTGGTTCAAAACCACATGATCCACACTATATACGTTCATTCAGTTCCTGCCTAAATATATAAATAGATAAAATATATATAGTGACTAGGTCTTGCAATTATTTTAGAGCAACTACTATTTTCTCCTAAAACACAGACTAAATTCTTCCTCTCTGACTGATTGTCTAGAAGCAAGAAGGAGAGCAAGCAGTAGAAGATTCAGAGGCTGACTAGCATCATCTTGCAAAGCTGCCTAAGCTGTCTCTTTGCTGATGCCACACACAAGTTGGGGTCGTAATCATCTAACAAGGATGAGGGGTCTTCTCTGTTTCAATAATGCTCAAAGGAAACTGTGGTTTCAAGATTTTGTGGTTCATTCAAACCAGTTTCCCGATTCCAGAGATCGGGTTTCCACTCTTTTTTCATCAAGACAGACTTTTGAATAAGAAATCTCTTGATGTACAAAATAAGTCTCCTCCGTGGTGTGCCACATTTCAAATGAATCCTGGGACATATTTTCAGCAGAATTGTTACTACAGCTGCAAGAGTTGACAATATTCTCAGAGTTACCCTGGAGGCCTTCTGAGTGATAACAGTACATATTTAACTGACCTGAGCCTGTCAGTCCATCACCGCCCCCCCACCCCCACTTCTAAAGTAGTTGACAAAAGCCTGTCAGTTTCACCACTTTCCTTATCTAACACCTAAGGCCTTCATTATCTCACAGCCCAAAGCGTTACCAGCTTTATCCTCCATATCTACCTCATTGGGTATCAACACCTTGGAAGTTTTAGTCATTATGGTGCTAGCGTATACAGGTATTATCACCATTTGCTTCCCATCAGAAATGGGTTCCTTGTTTCTGTCTGTTAAGTGATTTATTCCCCAAATCCCATCCTAGAGATCAGCTTCCAAGGTTACTTCCAGTGCCAACAGTTTTAGCTTGAGTTCTCTGCACTATTTACCACCTGTCTTAAAGCAACTTAAGGCAGGAAAACCAATATAAGGTCACTATTACGGGCAACTGGGGCTCAGTTCCTCCTGGGCCTGTAGTGGAGCCTAGAGAATGACTCTCAGAATTGCTCAACAATGAATTGACCTGGGAGGGAGGTGTCATTTATTCTTTGCCTCCTGTTCACACGCCCCCATTGGTTGAGCATTGCCTGTGGGGCATTATTACTATGCATTCCTGGGTTGTGATGTTCCAGTAGGCATAACTATGGTTAAAGAGAGCCAGCTTTAGCTTAAGGTTAGACACTTGGAACATAAGTTTTGTTGAATCCTGCACAAAACTGTCAGTTACTGGGCACGTGGGTGGCTCAGTGGGTTAAGCCTCTGCCTTCGACTCAGGTCATGATCCCAGGGTCCTGGGATTGAGCCCCGCATCAGGCTCTCTGCTCAGCGGGGAGCCTGCTTCCCCCTCTTTCTCTCTGCCTGCCTCTCTGCCTACTTGTGATCGCTCTCTCTCTCGCTCTCTCTCTCTCTGTCAAATAAATAAATAAAATATTTAAAACAAACAAACAAACAAACAAAAAAACTGTCAGTTACTGATCAAATATGGCCATGGGTGATGACAAGGAAATGAGAAATAGAACAGAAGTGTCCTACACAGAAACTTGTTTTGCAATATACGTTTTGCACACCTTTTAAAAAGCAGGTATTCAAAATGACATTTATTTCATTATTTCAAAGTGAAATAAATTTCATTTAAATACATACATAAATGAATTGGCAACTAGCCAAACAAACAAACATATTTTGAGGAAAAATCACACACAGAGATTTGCTACTGAGTTGAATTAGAAGTGTAACAGTGACTATCTTTATTTTATTAATTGATTTTTCTGAATTTTGGGCCAGTGCTAGACTATAAGTCTGTACTGTACAAATAGATTACTTAGTATCTTAGTAAGATACTCTGTGTTTAAGACAGCATTGGAAGAAAAGTAACATTCAAGGCTTTTTCCCTTTCTGTGTCTGATCTTGGTGAGGCAGCTCTGTTCATTCCCTAGCATACTATTGCTTCAGTTAGTTGCTAGGTGATGGATGCCATTCTATAGTAGATGCCCTTCTTTAGTACTACAGGCAGCAGGATTCCTGGGAACAGGGCCAAACTGAGTTCTGAAATGTTTAGTAATGTGCCAATATTTGAACAATCCCTTGGCCATATGTATCACCTTGTAATTTTATTCATTTTATTTAACCCAAGAGTTCAGAGGTCTTATTAATTTCGGATTCAGGAAGAATAGACAGGAGTTTTGAAAAAGCAGTATATGATAATACTTAAATAGATATTAATTAAATAGATAATACTTAAAGGTAGATGATTTGTTTTACATTCTTTTTTTTTTCAATTTATTTATTTTCAGAAAAACATTATTCATTATTTTTTCACCACACCCAGTGCTCCATGCAAGCCGTGCCCTCTATAATACCCACCACCTGGTTGTTTTTACATTCTTATTTGCATTGTAGGTCCAGATTCTGAGTGTGTTTAAGTATACCTACATAGTCAGAAATAGAAGAAGGAGATGGGTAAGATCCATGAAACATTAATAAAGAAGTATGAAACAACTTTGAGCAAAATAAAATAGTATGCTAGTAATTAAAAATAAAAATATATTCAGAAGGCTATTCACTACATTATTTTGTTTCATTTTAGTACATAGTGTTTATTTTATTATACTTTTCCTTCTTTCTAACTTTTTTTTTTTTTTCTTAAGATTTTATTTGGGCACCTGGGTGGCTCAGTGGGTTAAAGCCTCTGCCTTTGGCTCAGGTCATGATCCCATAGTCCTGGGATTGAGCCCCACATTGGGCTCTCTGTTCATGGGGGAGCCTGCTTCTCCCTCTCTCTGCCTGCCTCTCTGACTATCTGTGATCTCTCTGTCAAATACATAAATAAATAAAATGTTTAAGAAGATTTTATTTATTTATTTGATAAGTAATATTTATTTGATATATTAAATAAAAAATATTTATTTGATAAAATCTTCTTTAACATTTTATTTTATTTGATAGAAAAAGAGCACAAGCAGGAGGACTTGCAGACAGATGGAGAGAATCTGGCTTCCCACTGAGCAGGGAGCCCAATGTGGGGATTTATCCCAGGACCCTGGGATCATGATCTAACCCAAAGGCAGATGCTTAACCTAGTGAGCCATCCCAGGTACCCCCAATTCTTTGTATCTTTAAGGCATATCAAAATTTATTTGCTATTTTACATATTTTCCCTATGACACAGAAAATTAAAATAATGCAAAAGGGAAGAAGTTTTAACAATATTAAATATTTTACATACTGTTGTAACAGCAAAATATAAATATATGGATGAATGCCAGATCATATCAATTAATCGTATCAAGAGCCAAACCAAATGATATTTTATGTACAAAGTCTTAGTGTTTATTTTGTTAAATTACCCATATAATTGGAGCTTTTATTAAAAATTATGCTCACTTTCCTAATTTTAAAAGTAGTACAAATGCATGGCCAAAAAAACCCTGATTCTAAAAAATAAAAATTACATGAAAAAAAAAGCAATTAATTAAAAAGTAAAACTTGAAACATACTGAAATTTAATTAACCAATTCATAGAAGTAAGCCATCTTGGTCAGTATTCAAGTTCAATTTCATGATGGTGTTCTAGGAGATATTAGTAGGGAAAAATGATCTGTAAGTCTAATCTCTTATAAAAATGATGTTATATTTAGAAAAAAATCCATGTCATAGGAAAATTACTATCGCATGTTATATTGTCAATTTAAAGGTATTATACATTAGAAAATCATGCATAAAATTGAATAATTTATGCTAAAGTATCCAATCAGTAAAGGTCTGGCTTTACTGTTTTAGAATATACCATTTTTTCTTTTTTTTTTTTTTAAGATTTTATTTATTTATTTGACAGACAGAGATTGCAAATAGGCAGAGAGGCAGGCAGAGAGAGAGAGAGAGAGAGAGGAGGAGGAAGCAGGCTCACCACTGAGCAAAGAGCCCTATGCAGGCCTGGATCCCAGGACCCTGGGATCCTGACCTGAGCTGAAGGCAGAGACTTGAACCCACTGAGCCATGCAGCACCCCCCCCATTTTTTATGTTTGACCAATTACTTTAAATCATGCCACATTGCAAATCATTTTCTATTTGAAATATAATTTTCTTTTTTTTTTTTTTTTTTGCTTTCTTAATTTCTTTTTTTTTTCCAATTTATTTATTTTCAGAAAAACAGTATTCATTATTTTTTCACCACACCCAGTGCTCCATGCAAGCTGTGCCCTCTATAATACCCACCACCTGGTACCCCAACCTCCCACCCCCCCGCCACTTCAAACCCCTCAGATTGTTTTTCAGAGTCCATAGTCTTTCATGGTTCATCTCCCCTTCCAATTTACCCAAAAGCACATACCCTCCCCAATGTCCATAACCCTACCTCCCTTCTCCCAACCCCCCACCCCCAGCAACCCACAGTTTGTTTCGTGAGATTAAGAGTCACTTATGGTTTGTCTCCCTCCCTATCCCATCTTGTTTCATGGATTCTTCTTGCATAATATTTTTTGTTGTCTCTGAGCATCTACTCTTCACTTTCTCAATTTCAGTTGACAAAATAGAAGTTTGCATTTATGTTTAAGCTCTTTCACATTCTTAATCATATAAAGTACTTAATTTAGTATCTGTATCTTTCTGAAGACAGTTTACTAATGTGCTGTTCTCATTTTCTGCTCTATGTTATCCTAAGTACTATATAAATTTGCTGTTCAGCTGTCATACTGGAATATAGTTCACTTACTTCTGGGTTAGTATGTAGTTTTTTAACCCATGTTTACTACTTTCCTGGATGAATATGGTTAAGTAAAGCTTCTAAGTCCTAGCACTCTGCAAAAGTGTTTTCACTCTTTTCTAATGTTTTTATAACTTAATAGAAATCAAAAATTTGATTGGTTATCAAAAATTTCTAATACGTGTCTAAGTGGGTTTCTTTTCCCTTTCATTCTTGACATTTTGGGGTCTCTGTCAAATCTGAAGATTCAAGTCTTAGTCTCTTCTTTGAAAGCAAATTTATTTCTTTTATTGCTTTGATTATTTATGCTCCTACTTACAAACTTCCTTTTATATCAGCATTTCAACATCTGTATCTATATGAGTTATTTCTACTGTGTAACAAAGTAGGTCAAAATTTACTTCAGAACAACAAACATTATCTCACAGCTTCTATGGAGTCAGAATTCTAGACCTGGCTTTTCTTGATGAAATTAAGTTTTTGCTATATTCTACTATTTAGAATTGAATCATTAGGTCCAACTTACACTCTAGAGGTGGGGAATACACAAGGGCATGAGGAACAGGAAGTAAGGAACTTTGGGAGTCAATCTGAGGACTGTCAATCACAGTGTCTCCTCTGGCCCTCAAAGTATTTACACATTCCTTCAATATCCAGAATCTCTTATCCTAAATTAGGTCTAAGTATAGATTCAGTTCTTTGCATATAGTTCCACTTGATCTGTTCTCCTATAGAATTAAAGAGAGAAGGATCTATTCCCACACATCCAGTGTACAATGGTGGGACAAACAGAGAGAGTGATAAGAGATGATGCTATTCTAAAAATGGGGAAAATGAGAGGTAAAGGAAGTTACTGATTCATACCAATTCTGAAATCCTGCTCTGAAAAATGCCAAAATTATCTTGATTAAGTCATAAGGTCAATGAAAAATCTTTCAGATTTGCAGGCTCTGTGCTTAGTCCTCGTTTCCACCTTCTGCCACATTCTTTCTTTTTCATGAAAGAATGGTAACATGTTGAAGCTGAGTGGTTTCTGCCTGCTTCCTGCCAGCAGAATTTTGGAGATCTAAAGGCTGTTTCCATTTGGAACTGTGGTCCATTTGGAACTGTCCCTAATCATTTTGGTCCAAGTTTAGGGTTTCCGAAATACAATCTCTCAAAATCTTTTTGGATTTTCTGTGAGTCTTAGTAGATCTTACTCTTTTTAAACAAAAGGCTTTAAAAAAATCTTTCAGATAACCTGTTAAACTTCTTGAAGGTCTTGTCCTTTAATTGAGAGGATCTGTGACTAACTCCATTTAAACTCTTTAAAAGTCCATTTGTTGGGGCACCTGGGTGGCTCAGTGGGTTAAAGCCTCTGCCTTCAGCTCAGGTCATGATCCCAGGGTCCTGGAATGGAGTCCCACATCAGGATCTCTGCTCAGTGGGGAGCCTGCTTTCCCCTCTCTCTGTCTCTGCCTGCCTCTCTGCCAATTTGTGATCTCTGTCTGTCAAATAAATAAATAAAATCTTTAAAAAAAAATAAAAGTCCATTTGTGTGAATGAATAGTCACACTCTGAGAAAGCATGTTAGATCTCTCTGAGGCCTTAACAAAACAATTTGCAGTTTTACCCTCAGCTTCTTTTCTAGACCACATTTTTGTCTGACAATTTTTTTTTAAGACTTTATTTATTTATTTGACAGACAGAGATCACAAGTAGGCAGAGAGGCAGGCAGAGAGAGAGGAAGGGAAGCAGGCTCCCCGCTGAGCAAAGAGCCCGATGTGGGGCTCGATCCCAGCACCCTGGTTCATGACCTGAGCCGAAGGCAGAGGCTTTAACCCACTGAGCCACCCAGGCACCCCCTGTCTGACAATTTTTGAATTAAATATTGTCTTAGAAGTCCTCTAAATGTTGGTAGTTTTTATTTTCTTTTTTTTAATCTGGAAGGCTTACAGTTTTCAAAACCATCAAGTCCTGCTTCCTTTTTTTTTGTTTGTTTAACTGTCCTTCCTACAATGGGTCTCTGTCCCCTGATATTTTATTATAAGTAGCAAGATATAACCAGATGGAGCTTTTAACACTTTGATTGCAAATTTACTTAGATAAGTCATCCAGTTTATTAGACACATTTTCTAATTTCTGTATTTCTGCTGATGATATTTTTGTTACTTTTTCTATTACTATATACAAAAGATTCTCTCTTTCTCCAGTGTTCAATAGCATTCCTCATTTCCTTTGCGTCATCACAGGCATCATCATCAAAGTCAATTTCTACAAAATGGTCTATTACAGACAGTTTTGATTTTCTATAATATGCTTTTCAAAATCCTTCTTCTATCCACTCACCACCCAGGTTTCAAGCCTATCCCACATCTTTTTTAAGAAGGCACCCAACTTCTGGTATCAAAGTCTATATCATTATCTATACTGTGCAACAAATTGCCCCCAAATTTGGCAGCTTAAAAAGACAAATATTTATTATCTCAGAGTTTCTATGGGTCAAGAAACTAGGATCACTTTAGATTAGTCTGTGTGGCTGAAGGTTGCAAGCAAGATTTAGTAAGCTTTCAGCCAAGGCTGCAGCAGGAAAGGGGGTATCTGCTTCCAAAAGCAGCTTCATTATTGTTAGCAGAATTTAGTTCCTCACTATCCTGAGGTCTTGGTTCCTTGCTACATGACCTCTCCACAGAGCAGCACAAAGTATACCAGTATGCTTCCCTCAAAGAGAGGAGTGCAGGAGAGGGAGGCAGCCACCAAGACAGAAGCCAGACTTTGTGATCTAATCTGGGAAATGACATCTCATCATGTTTTGTGCATTCCATATTTAGAAGAATATGAATAGCAGGAAGCAAGGATAGAAATTATTTGGGATCAGCTTAGAGGTTACCTGCAGCAGAATTGAATTTCCCTGTTTATTAGCTATTATTTTTATTTTCCATCTATGTATGCTTTTCTATTTGTATGCCTTTGTGCGAGAAAACAAATTACAAGTGAACAACATCTATAGAGTTATAAAATAGCCAAGAAAAGAGAAAAATCAGACCCAGCCTTAATCAGAAATACTTGGTAACGTCTTTTGCCTTTTTAGAAGTTTTGGATAATTTTTTTGATAGGTTTAAAGTGACATTCAAATGATTCAGCAAAAGAATATACAAAAAAGTACTTACAAAAACATACATTGACATTCATGTATACAGAAAAATGAAATGTGACAATATATTAACAATTGATCCTAGGTGAAGGTGAAGATCAAATAGATTTTATTGTATTAATTAGTCTTTCGACTTTTCTGTAAGCTTGATGTTTTTCAAAATGAAAACCTGGGGAAAAAAGCAAAAATCCTACTTAAGGTTTAAAATAATACATGACAGTTTTTCAAATCTAGGGACCACATTATAGAAAAGAAGACATTGGGATAAAGCCGCATTTAAACTTCCATAATTTTATTTCAATAAAAATAGGATGTATAAGACATAATTTTCATTACAGATTATTTTAACACAGTAATTGTGACTTACTAACTAGAATGACTAAAATTCAAACTTTAAAATATTTTATGTTAAATGCCTTGATAGTGTTACATATACAGAGTAAGTCCAGATTTGTTATTATTTTATTACTACAAAATAATAACTATTTAACAAAGCTATTTTATTTTAAGAAGTGAAAGCCCTGAGCTTATCCATTTTACCAGTCAAAACTTTAAGCACTATTTTTAACTTCATCTTCTGCTTTTCCGTCAAGGTCAGTCACAAGTCTTATTTTTTATAACTTCCTTCTGCCACTTGTCTTCCTTACCCCTATCACTATTCTATGTAGGTTACCATCATCTATCACAAGGTTTAATGTAAGAGCCCTGAACTATTCTCTCGGCCTGAACACTTGCTCTTTCAGATCCAATTCCAAGAAGAAAATCCAAACTATCCTTATAAGGCAAATCTGATTATATTCAACAATCTAATAAAACAGTTTGAATGTATTTCCAGGGACCCTGTGATTAATTCAAAATACTCTAAAATGCTTTCGAAGTCATTTTTGATATAACCTCTGATTTCCTTTTTAGCCTGGCTATTTTCTCCCTTATTATATGTGTTCCTGAATTACTAAACTTCTTCAGTTTCTTGAATATTATGTGTTCTCTAATCACACAGCCTTTGTGTTTACTGTGCCTCTGTGTTTTACATTTCTCTTATTCTTTCTGCTCATTTTGCAGGTATCAATATAGATAGGAAGCTTTCTGAGGTCAAGATTTTGTCTACATCCTGTATGTTCCTAAAGCATCCTGTAATTCCTTCATTAGAACACTTATTAAGTCCTATAATTTGTTAAATTTCTGTGTTTCTCCTAGGAGATAAGAACAAGTCTTGCAATGAAAGTAGGATCTATTAATGGATCATAGTGTCACCAGAGCTAGCACAGACAACATATTTGATAATTAATATAAAATAATAATAATGATTGAATTCAAACTTTATTAAGCAATAATTATATGCTAACCCCTGTGCAAAGCATATCAAATGGATTATTTTACTTGTTATTCAAACCAATCTTTACAATAGGTAATATTATTTTCAAGAAGAATGAATGGATATAGATGTGTTCATTTAGTAAAGAGTAGAGCTTACATTTAAACTCAGACAATTAGTTACAGATTGCAAGACTTCTCTTACTAAGCTACAAAAAAATAAAGAGATACTATCAATATATTTGCACAAAAGCAATGGAACACTCATAAGAATATCTATTCTTGGATTTGGAGAGAAATTTAATCTAACTTCTTTATAAAAATTACTTTAAAATGCTTGGTAGCACATTACTATATCTATGTTTTTTAAGAAGGCTCCTATTTTACTGGGTAGCTCTAATTGTTTAAAAGTCTAATCTCCTTTGTATGAAGCAGAAGTACTTATCCTCAGCCCTCCCGTAGGTTCATACTATTTATTAGTTAGCATATCTGAAGTTGTACAGACTAAATTTAATTAATATTCCATATGAGTAGCCTTTCACATTTTTTAGTGTCAGTTCTCATATCTTATATTGTTATTTTGGCCTCCAAAAGACATTTTATTTGAATAAATGTCAAATGCATTTTTTGGTTCTTTTTAAAAATTATTTAGAAACAAATAAATAAACAAGTCAAATAAACATCACATACTTCTGAAACATTTTTATGTTGACCTTTTCTTGTATTTACTTCAGAGATTTATATTCCTTTAGTCTATTAATATAATAGTTAATAAATAAAAATAATATGTGTAGTAATTACGCAAGTCACAAACCCCAATATTGTAATGAACACATGTGACACCATCAACCCAACCCAAGGACTAAAACTCTGTCATCAACTTGTACCCACTTAGGTACCTATCCTCACCACCTTCCTCTTGCCTTTCCCCCACCAGAGGTCACCACTAGCCTGAAAATGCTTTTATCATTGTCAACTTTTATATATAACATGCTCATTTCTTCTAAGTGTATTCCTAAGCAAAGTATTGTTGATACCGTTTATATTTGAGCTTTGTAGAAATGACATTACACCAATGGAATTTGATACACTTATTCTTGTTTTGTTTTCATCTTTATAGTTTAAAAATCATTTATGTTGTGGTGTGTGGCTATCATTTATTCACTTTTGCTCATGTATAATCGTCCTTTCAGAGAATATACCAAAATGTATGTATGTTCATCCTAAGTTATGCATTATTAATTAATGGTTTAAAAGTTTTTAATACATTTTGCTTTAATTCATTGTTAATATATTGTTAGTATTGTTGCCAGATTCCTTACTGATTTTAATATTTCTAAATGTCTTTTCTGTTTTATTTTCTATTGGCTATTACTAATGCTTTAGTAGATGATTGATTGTATATCTTGATATACCAGACTTGAACTTCTACAACTATTTTGACTAAACAACAGAATTACCTTTATTTAACAAAAATTGATATCAAGGTTTGCTTACTTGTTGTTTTTCCAAAAACCTTTGGATTGCCCTTTGTGTTGTAACACATTATAGTTTATCAAGAAAGTATGTATTTCCTTAGGTTCCTTCCTACCACCTCCTATCCAGGAATTTAAAATCTAGATCCTTTCTGACCACTGTTAGATGATTTATTTGCACACTATCCTGCATCTTCAATCTAATGTTGTAAAAAGAACTAGATGTTAATTGAACTAATGGGATAGAGACATGTCACGGCAATACCTTTATTAAAATATCCTTCAGTTACAGCTTTATAAAAATATTAGAGAGTACTAGGGTTGAATTTCAACACACATACACACATAAACACACATTTGATGATAGGATGGTAAGATATATTGTAACGGAAGAAATTATAAAAAGAAGATAAAACACAGTGTAAGATGCTGGTTTCTTTCTGTATTGCAGTGAATTAGCTTCTTTGACAAAATGATATTGAACTTTAAACAAGCACCTCTATGAGAGACTTCAGGGTTCATGGATATAGTTTTTAATGTCTGCTATTACAAGCCAATAATTGAGAAATCTCTACAGGGTAAATTTTATGCAGCTGCACATCTTTTATTAAGAAAAATAAATCTTGTACATGAGAGTTCTTCATGTTCTGCTTCAGGGACTTTTTCTATAGAGACAAGTAATGGGTAAAATATATATAATTAATTGCTGGAGAAATTGCATGAAAAACAATTTTGTCCTAGACAACACTTTCATGTAACAATGTCTATGTTTATTCAGAATGGATTCCTAAGAATTATAATAAAGATTAAAATATTTCAAGCTTCATTACATGATGGAAAATGATATCACAGTTGACCCTTGAACAACATGGGTTTGAATTGCATGGGTCCACTTAGAGACAGATTTTTTTCAATAAATACAGTACAGTAATATATCTACTTTTTGTTATTATTTTCTTAATAACATTTTCTTTTCTCTACCTCCCTTTATTATAAGAATACAATATACAAATATATAATATACAAAATATGTGTTAACTGACTGCATATGTTATTGGTAACACATCAACAGTAGGCTATTAGTAGTCAACATTTTTTTGGGAAGCAAAAGTTATATGCGGATTTTTGACTGAATGAAAGATTTGTGCCCCTAATCTCCTGTTCAAATGACATCTGTATATTTGAGATTATGAAAACTGTTATCAACTTTGGTGTCCAATTGATCTCTGGTCCTCTTAACACTGCTGAATTTCAGTTTCCTGTGTTCTTTAGCAGAAATGATGGCATTATTTATTTTAGTTATGTAAAAGATTTGCACCAAAGAGCAAATGAGCTATTGTATATTAGAGAATTAAACAGTACTCTATTTGGTATTAAAAATGCATTATTATCAAAGTATTTTTTAACCAATATGCAGAATATGTCTTTCTGAATATGACAAAGTTATGCTAGTTTGAGTGAAACATAGTTAAGAGAGAATAGGTTGCTTCTAGAAGAAGATGGTAGGTTGAACACACGCATCTAATTTTGTTCCCCTAAACTCTAAAAAGGGATTGTAAAAAAGCCACTAAGAAGAATGAATAAGGAAAACAGTAATAACCAAATTTTGGAAAATGAAAAGCAGATAGATTTGCATTACTGAACTACTAAGCCCCTAGAAGTCAAATCCTTAGTTTTCAAGAAAGTCAAGACCCGTATGATATATAATTCAGAGTCCTCAGTAAACCAAAGAACTGTGAGTGAGGTGTGCTAAAATGAAGAACATAGGTTGAAAGATTGACTTAGTAGTTAGATATCCAGATGTGCTGGCAGCACTCTAGTGGACGGGAGGTGGCTTATTCTCTATAAAGGACAATACAGTTTCTGGACTGGGAGGCACCACTAATAGTTGAGACCATGAATCCTGAATGGAAATAATTAGTTTCACAAGTATTGAATCCTGAAACTTTCAAGCATCTTCACTCACTTACCTTCCAGATCTCTCATCCTTAGGCAGGAACTCAGCAGAGTACTTTCTGAAGAAACTGACTAGCTCAAAAGACACAAATATCAGAATTCCCCCCAAAAATCTAGAGGGAAAGCAAAAGTTGATGATGTTCAATTAAAGTACTTAAAAAATTACACTCAACAACTTCTCCACTCTAAATACAGACATTCAAAGCTAAAATAAAATTTACATAATAATAATAATAATAAAATAAATGAAGGTACACTAGAGGAAATAATAATACAGAAGAAAATGAAAATATCAACAAATTTACCATCAGTTTCTCACAGAGATGAGACAGGATACTTCCCCTTGAAATAAGAAAAATACTTCTTAAAAGGAGTATTTAGAGAAAGAAAAATTTGAAAACAGGAGTGAAAAGGTCAGTAAAAGAAAATTAGGGCTGAAGAAATTACCCTGAGAGAGAGAAAAAAAATAACTAAAAAAAAAGAAAAGAAAGAAATAGAAAACAAAAGATAAAAGAACTGTCAGGAGGTCCAGTGCCTGTAATAGAGAACACAAGTAGCTAAAAGGAAATAGTTACCTAAATCATTCTATCATTCTGGAAAATTTTCCAGTATCAAGGACAAGTCTCCAGCACAGGAAACAAAAACAAACTTAAATTCATGTATTTATTTATCTGTTGTGTCAATCAATGACTATATCAGATTCCTCATATTTAGTAGGGACTTTTCAGAACACTAGAAACACAGAATTGAAAACAAAGCAAAAAATAAAATTTTGTCCTCATGAAGCTAAATATTTAGTGAAGTGAAATAAACAATAGATAAATAAGTAAAATACATAATATATTAATTACATAAGGAGGCCATTAGACTGATGTGCTCTAATGCCATGGTGGTCAAAGTTAGCAAACCAAAATCTAAGCCTGTAAATGCCTCAAAATTATGAAACAGAGGAGGGTTTTAGCTATAGTCTATCAGTAATTTCCTTTATTTTTTTCTGGACTTCCTCTAAATAAAACTTTCCCCTGTCTACTATCAGGGAGTGTTCCTAACCACTTCTAGTTTGGTGCTGTCTGGTTCAAATAGATTTTTGCTCAAATAAACTCTTAAAATCAGTATGTTGAGTTTAGGACAGGAGCAAAATGGTGGAGGAATAGGAGACCTAAATTTCATTTGGTCCAATGAATTCAGCTAGATAGTTATCAAACCATTCTGAACACCAACAAACTCAGCAGGAAATTGAAGAAAAGCATAGCAGCAATTCTATGAATAGAAAAGCAACCACTTTTTGGAAGGTAAGACATGTGGAGAAGTGAATCCAAAGTAATATTTGGGAAGACAGACTGTGGGGGGAGGGACCCTCTGTCAGCCAGCTACTGGTAAGTGATAGAGCACTGGAGCACAAAATCAGAACTTTTAGAAATCTGCTCTGCTGAGGGACATTGCTCCAGGGGCTAAGAAGGGGGTGGAACACTTGCCAGGACAGTGTGGTCTCAGGACCCTCGGGGTCACAGAAAGACTGAGGGTGACTAAGTGTAGCAGAGCTCCCAAGTATTGGAGCGGGGAAGCCAGCCACAAAGAGTGAGCTGAGGAGTGTGCTTTCAGCTTGAGTTTCCCATAAACTGTGATCTGCAGGAGAGTTGGGCCACTTTTCTCTGATCAGGGAACTGACAAGCTACAATTCCAGCAAGACTCTGTTTCCTCCCCAGGGAGAAGAAGCAGGGGAGCACACCTCAGCAATCTGATGGGTTTGGAAACTCCAAACAGAGCCATGTCCCAGAGACAGAGATGCTTGGTCAAAGGCTGGGTGAGTACAGACTGTGGCCAGATAACTGGGAGGAGAGGAGTGACTGACTGCTTTTCTCTGAAGGCTCACTGAAGAGAGGGGTCCCAAGTTCTTGGCTCCTCCAGGCCAGAGATTGGGAGGCCACCATTTTCATTGTCCTCCAAAGCTGTAGGAAAAGATTTCAGGCACCAAAAGTTTAGAGCAAACCCAAGCAGATTAATTAGCCTGGTCCCTGGCAAGGAAGGTGCAATTCCACTTTGGGAAAAGACATTTGAGAATCACTGCAACAGGTCCCTTCCCCAGAAGATCAGCAAGAACTTCCAGCCAAGACCAAGTTTACTGAGCAATAAGAATTGCAAAACTCCAGCTCTAGGGGAATACAGCACATACATTTCATGTTTTACCCCCCATGATTCTTTAGTCTTTCAAAGTTAATTTTTAAATTTTCTTTATTTTTTTCTTTTTCTATTTTTTTAAATGTTTCTTTTTTCCTTTTCAAGCAACATCCTATAAATTCCTTTTTAAAAATTTTTTTAATTTTCATGTTATAGTCATACTCTATCCTGTCATTATATTTAACCTTATTTGTGTGTGTGTGTGTGCATATATATATATATATATTTTTTTTTTTCTTTAAAATTTTGGGATACAGTTTTTTCTAACAGACCAAAACATACCCTAAGTTTAGTGTATGGCTTTGTTCTGGTTTCCCGCTTGATCACCTTCTCTTCTTCTCCTTTTTTTTTTTTTTTTAATTTTTTTTTTCAACCAACTTCTTATTTATCAATTCTTTTTTAAAGTTTTTTTTTTAATTTTCATTTTTACAGTCATATTCTATCCCACATTATATGTATCCTTATTTTTATACATTTAAATTTTTTTTTCTTTAAAATTTTTGGAGGCCGTTTCTTCTAACAAACCAAAATACACCCAAAGTTTAGTGGGTGGCTCTGTTCTAAGTCACCAACCTAATCATATTCTTTTTTTTCTCTTTCTTTCTTTTCCCCCCAGTTTTGTGTCTTTTCTGATTTGTATAGTGTATGTTTTTTTCTGGAATTGTTGTTACACTTTTAGCATTTTGTTCTCTCATCCATCTATTCTTCTCTGGACAAAATGACAAAATGGAAAACTCACCTCAAGAAGAAGAACAAGAGGCAGTACCAACTTCCAGGGACCTAATCAATACAGACATTAGTAAGATGTTGGAATTAGAGTTCAGAATGATGATTATAAAAATACTATCTGGGCTTGAAAATTGCATAGAAGATACTAGAGAATCTCTTTCTGGAGAAATAAAAGAACTAGAATCTAACCAAGTTGAAATTTAAAAAGCTATTAATGAGGTGCAATAAAAAAATGGAGGCTTTTACTGTTAGGATGAATTAGGCAGAAGAGAGAATTAGTGATATAGAAGACCAAATGATGGAGTATAAAGAAGCTGAGAAAAAAAGAGATAAACAACTACTGGATCACAATTTGAGGAATAAGTGATACTATAAGACAAAACAATATTAAAATAATTGGGATCCCAGAAGAATAAAAGAGAGAGGGGCAGAAGGTATATTGAAGCAAATTATAGCAGAGAACCTCCCTAATGTGGGGAAGAAAATAAGCATCCAAATCCAGGAAGTACAGAGAACCTCTCCTCAAAATCAATAAAAATAGGTTAATACCCCATCAGAGTAACACTTGCAAATCTCAGAGGCAAAGAGAAAATCCTGAAAGCAGCTTGGGATAAGAGGTCTGTAACCTACAACAATAGAAACATTAAATTGGCAGCAGACCTATTCACAGAGACTTGGCAGGCCAGATAGGACAGGCATGATATATTCAGAGCACTAAAGGAGAAAAATATGCAGCCCAGAATGCTATATCCTGCTAGACTGTCATTGAAAATAGAAGGAGAGATAAAAAACAAAAACAAAAACAAAAACAAAACAAAACAAAAAACACTTCCAGGACAAACAAAACTAAAAAAAGTTGTGAATACCAAACCAGTCCTACAGGAAATATCAAAAGGGGTCCTCAAAGAAGAAAGAGCCTAAAAGTAACATAGACCAGAAAGGAACAGTTACCTACAGGCAATACAATGGCAGTCAATTCATATATTTCAATAGTTGCCCTGAATATAAATGTGCTAAATGCCCCTATCAAAAGACACAGGGTATCAGATTGGGAAACAAACAAACAAACAAAAAACCAAAAAACAAAACACAAGACCCATCGATATACTCTCTGCAAGAGACTCATTTTAGATCCAGAAACACCTCCAATTTAAAGTAAGTAAAAATGGAAATCGAAAACCATTTACCATTTACCATGGTAAATGAAAAACAATTTACCATGCTGATGGACATCAAAAGAAAGCTGGGTAGCCATCCTTATTTCAGACAAATTAGGTTTGTTTTTTTTTTTTAAGATTTTTTAAAAATTTATTTATTTTCAACTTAATAGTATCATTATTTTTTCACCAAACCCAGTGCTCCATGCAATCCATGCCCTCTATAATACCCACCACCTGGCACTTATTTGTGGAGACAAATTAGGTTTTAAACTAAAGACCATAATAAGAGATGAGGAAGGACATTATATAATTCTCAAAGGGTTTATCCAACAAGATCTAAGAATTTTATTTTTTTAAAGATTTTATTTATTTATTTGACAGACAGAAATCACAAGTAGGCAGAGAGGCAGGCAGAGAGAGAGAGGAGAAAGCAGGCTCCCTGCTGAGCAGAGAGCTGGATGTGGGGCTTGATCCCAGGACCCTGGGATCATGACCTGAGCCGAAGGCAGAGACTTTAACCCACTGAGCCACTCGGGCACCCCAAGATCTAAGAATTTTAAATTTCTATGCTCCTAACATGGGAGCAGCCAATATTATAAGCAATATATATATATATTGCTTATATTTATATAATATATATAACCAATTATATATAACATAATCAAAGAAACACATTGACAATAATACAATAATAGTAGGGGACTTTAACACTTCCCTCACTGAAATGGACAGATCACCTAAGCAAAAGATCAACAAAGAAATAAGAGCTTTAAATGACATATTGGACCAGATGGACTTCACTATAATATATTAGTACATTCACTATATACTTCACTATAATGTATTAGATATATTCAGAACATTCCATTCCAAAGCAACAGAATATACATTCTTCCCTAGTGCAAATGGAACATTCTCCAGAATAGATCACATCCTGGGTCACAAATCAGGTCTCAATTGGTAACAAAAGATTGGCCTCATTCCCTGCATATTTTTGGACTACAATGCTTTGAAACTAGAACTCAATCACAAGAAGAAAGTTGGAAGGAATTCATATACATGGAGGCTAAAAGCATTCTACTAAAGAATGAATGGGTCAAACAGGAGATCTAAAAAGGATTAAAAAAAATTCATGGAAACAAATAAAAATAAAAACTAAACTGTTCAAAATATTTGGGATGCAGCAAAGGAGATCCTAAGAGGAAAGTATATAGCAATACAAGCCTTTCTCAAGAAATGAGAAAGATCTCAAATACACAACCTAACCCTACATTTAAAGGGGCTGGAGAAAGAACAGCTGCAAATAAAGGCTAAACCCAGCAGCAGAAGAAAAATAATAAAAATCAGATCAGAAATCAATGAAATAGAAACCAAAAGAATAGTAGAACAGATCAATGAAAGTAGTAGTTGGTTCTTTGAAATAATTAATATGAATGGTCAAACAGGAAATCTAAAAAGGATTAAAAAAATTCATGGAAACAAATGAAAATAAAAACTAAACTGTTCATAATACTTGGGATGCAGCAAAGGAGATCCTAAGAGGAAAGTATATAGCAATACAAGCCTTTCTCAAGAAATGAGAAAGATCTCAAATACACAACCTAACCCTACATTTAAAGGGGCTGGAGAAAGAACAGCTGCAAATAAAGGCTAAACCCAGCAGAAGAAGAAAAATAATAAATATCAGATCAGAAATCAATGAAATAGAAACCAAAAGAATAGTAGAACAGATCAATGAAAGTAGTAGTTGGTTCTTTGAAATAATTAATAAACCTGATGAACCCCTGGCCAGACGTATCAAAAAGAAAAGAGAAAGGACCCAAATTAATAAAATCATGAATGAAAGAGGAAAGATCATAACGAATACCAATGAAATGCAAGCAATTATAAGAACATATAATGAGCAACTGTATGTCAGCAAATTAGACAATCTGGAGGAAATGGATGCATTCCTAGAGATGTATAAACTACCAAAATAGAAATAGAAATAGAAATAGAAAATAGAAATAGAAAAAGAAATAGAAAACTTGAACGGACCCATAACCAGTGAGGAGATTGAAGCAGTCATCAAAAGTCTCCCAACAAACAAGAGCCCAGGGCCAGGTGGCTCCCCAGGGGAATTCTACCAAACACTTAAGGAAGAATTAATACCTATTTTTCCTGAAACTGTTCCAAAAAATAGAAATGGAAGGAAACCTTCCAAACTCATTTTATGAGGCCAGCATTTCCTTGATCCCAAAACCAGACAAAGACACTATCAAAAAGGAGAATTACAGACCAATATCCCTGATGAACATGGATGCAAAAATTCTCATCAGAATACTAGCCAATAGTATCCAACAATACATTAAAAGGATTATTCACCCTCACCAAATGGGATTTATTCCTGGGCTACAAGTTTAGTTCAACATCTGCAAATCAATCAGTGTGATACAATGCATTAATAAAAGAAAGAACAAGAACCATATGATACTCTCAATAGATGCTGAAAAAAATTTGACAAAGTACAGCATCCTTTCTTGATCAAAACTCTTCACAGTGTAGGGATAGAGGCTACAAACTTCAGTATCATAAAAGCCATCTATGAAAAACCCACAACAAATATCAGCCTCAATGGGGAAAACCTGAGAGCTTTTCCTTTAAGGTCAGGAACATGGCAGGGCTGTCCACTATCACCACTGCTATTCAACATAGTACTAGAAGTCCTAGCTTCAGCAATCAGACAACAAAAAGAAATAAAAGGCATCTGAGTCAGCAAAGAAGAAGTCAAACTCCCACTCTTTGCAGATGATATGATACTTTATGTGGAAGACTCAAAAGACTCTACCCCAACATTGCTAGAACTTATACAAGAATTCAGTAGTCAGGATACAAAATCAATGCACAAAAATCACTTGCATTTCTATACAGCAATAACCAAAAGAAAGAGAAATTAAGGAGTTGATCCCATTTACAATTGCACCCCAAACCATAAGATACCTAGGAATAAATCAAACCAAAAAGGCAAAGAATATGTACTCAAAAAACTATAGAATACTCATTAAAGAAATTGAGGAAGACACAAAGAAATGGAAAAACATTCCACGTTCATGGGTTGGAAAGACAAATATTTGAAAATGTCTATGCTACCTACAGTAATCTACACATATACTGCAATCCATATAAAAATACCATCAACTTTTTTCAAAGAAATGGAAAAAATAATCCTGAAATTTGTATGGAATCAGAAAAGACACTAAATAGCCAAAGGAATGTTGATAAAGAAAACTGAAGCTGGTGGCTTCACAATTCTGGACTTCAAGCTCTAGTACAAAGCTGTAATCATCAAGGCAGTATGGTACTGGCACAGAAACAGACACATAGATCAATGGGAAGAACAAAGAGCCTAAAAATGGACCCTTAACTCTATGGCTAACTAATCTTCGACAAAGCAGGAAAGAATGTCCAACAGAAAAAAGACAGCCTCTTCAACGAATGGTGTTGGGAAAATTGGACAGCCACATGCAGAAAAATGAAACTGGACCATTTCCTTACACCACACACAAAAATAGACTCAAAGTACATGAAGGACCTCAATGTGAGACAGGTATCCATCAAAATCCTTGAAGAGAACATAGGCAACAACCTCTTCCACCTCAGCTGCAGCAACTTCTTCCTAGAAACATTGCCAAAGGCAAGGGAAGCAAGGGCAAAAATGAACTATTTTGACTTCATCAAAATCAAAAGCTTTTGCACAGCAAAGGAAATGTCAACAAAAACAAAAAAGAAAAAACAAACAAACAAACAAACAAAAAAAAAACAAAAAAGAACTGACAGAATGGTAGAAGATTTTTGCAAATGACACATCAGATAGAGGGCTAGTATCCAAAGTCTATAAAGAATTTATCAAACTCAACATCCAAAGAACAAGTAATCCAATCAAGAAATGAGCAGAAGACATGAATAGACATTTCAGCAAAGAAGGCATCCAAATGGCCAACAGACACATGAAAAAGTGCTCCACATCACTGGGTATCAGGGAAATACAAATCAAAACCTTAGTGAGATACCACCTCATACTAGTCAAATAGCTAAAATTAAAAAGTCAGGCAACAACAGATGTTGGTGAGGATGTGGTGAATGGGAAACCTTCTACACTGTTGGGAATGCAAGCTGGTGCAGCTACTCTGGAAAACAGCATGGAGGTTCCTCAAAAAGTTGAAAATAGAGATACCCTATGACCCGGGAATCACACTACTGTGTATTTTACCTTAAAGATACAAATGAAGTGATCCAAAGGGACACATGCACCCCAATGTTTATAGCAACAATATCCACAATAGCCAAATTATAGAAAGAACATAGATATCCATCAACAGATGAACGGATAAAGAAGATGTGGTATAAATATACAATAAAATATTATGCAGCCATCAAAAAATGAAATCTTACCCCTTGCAATATCATGGATGGAACTAGAGAGTATTATGCTAAGTGAAATAAGTCATAAATTTAGACATTTTTTAACACTTCCATGGTTTTAAATGTTAAAAGGAAAAAAATGAGTAAACAGAGTAAAGAACATTGGATGGTTGTGGTTAAAATATTCCATAGGATGGTCAGTTAAGGCTTTCTCACTGAGGTATATAGAAAACAAATAGAACTAAAAAAAAAAAAAAAAAAAGGTGTAGATTAAATTGTGTCCCTTAAAAAGATAGGTTGAAGTCAGCCTCTAGTACCAGTAAATGAAAATTTACTTGGAAATCACATCTTTGCAGATGAAATCAAGTTAAGATGAGATCGTAATGAATTAGAGTTAAAAAAAATCCAATGATTCCTATCTTTATAAGAAGATCATATGAAAATGGATACAGAAGCACAAGAATAAAGGCATGAGATGACTGAAGAAGAGACTGGACCAATGTGTCTATAAGCTATGGAAAACCCAGGATTATTGCAACCACTAGAAGGTAGGAAGATGCAAAGAAGGGTTCTTCCCTAAAACTTTTAGAGGTATGGACCTACTACACTTTGGTTTTAGACTTTTAGCCTTCAATTTGTGAGAGAAAACATTTCTGTTGTTTTAAGTCACCTAATTTTTCGCACTTTGTTAGATCAGCCCTAGGGAACTACTACAGATAGTGAAATGGAGATCCCAGGATATCAAATTTAAACCAAGATAAAAAAGCTTTACAGAAGATTCTAGAAGGCGTCTTCTAACAAAAGGATAAAATAAAAGATCTCAACTGTAATAGAACCTACTCAAGAGAAAGGAAAAGGTATTTCTCAAATTATAATGAACTAGCCCTAGATGCAAACCTGTTACATAGAAGAATGGAGATCTCCGTTGTCTCTAAGGAAAAAAAGAACCTGACTTATTAGGTTGTATAATGACCCTTGTGAAAACATTTACTGAAGTACAACTGGGAAGTGCAGGATGAATAGTCAAAAATTTCAAAGAAATCAAAGATAATGAATAAAAATGACAAGTATTAACTTGAGGAAATGCCTAGAAAGAATAAAATGAAATCATATTACACTTTGATGTTCAGCTGTTTTTCTATAAGCATAATAGTGTGATCACTAAAAAAAAAATTAGGCTTAAAATGCCATACAACTGTTGGAAGAAGGGAGGGTAACGTGCAGCATAATGAATGCAAGAATAAGACTTATTTTCTATCATTTTAGTAAGTCAATAGGGATATGTTTATTGTTGATTAATGAAAACACAGTTGTGTACAGGTTTTATACTAAGATTTAAAAATACATGTAAATATAGGAAAAAAGAAAAACAAAAAATGTCTAAATAATTGCCTTTGGAGAGAGAGAAGTAAGAGAGAGTTGTGGTAAAGAATATACTGTAAGATTTAATAATGTTTGAGTCAGGGGTGCCTGGGCTGCTCAGATGTTAAGCATCTGCCTTCAGCTCAGGTCATGATCCCAGAGTCCTGGGATCCAGCCCTGCATCAGGCTCCCTGCTTAGCAGGAAGACTGCTTCTCTCTCTCCCACTCCCCCTGCTTGTGTTCTCTCTCTTGCTGTGTCTCTCTCTGTCAAATAATAAATAAAAGTTTTAAAAAAATAATATTTGAATTTTAAGTTCATGTCCATTGTTTAAGAAAGTAAAATTAATTTAAAATACTTCATGCAACATTTATAGCACCAGTTTAATTGATAAGGCATAGCAGTAAAAAAAATGGATATGTTTAAACAAGAGGTGTTTCACTAAGATAAACATTTACAACTATATTTCAACTATATTGCAAAGACTGGCTCAATAATAGCTTAGGGTATTAAGGTATACACAAACAGGACTTTGGATTTCATTTGTTAAAGAATGTATCATGTGAAATCTCAATGCCTTTTCTATACTCAAAACACAGAATAGTTTATATTTTTCCCATTATTTTGATCAAACTAAACTTACTGAATTTTTCAACGTGTACTCTTCAGGGGAAACAAAAGTAAAATAAGGGTTTTTTATGATAAAAATATTCTAAAAATGCTGAGCTGGCAAGTATTAGATGAAGGTACTAGGCCAATCTCCATATCAAGGCATCAAAAATATACTGAGAAGTGAAAAGGCAAGCCAGTGTTATACTAATTGCCTCATTCCTAATGTGTGGAGAAATAAAGATGTTTTGCTATAATTCAAACTATTCCAGAAATCTTGGCTCCAAATCAGAAGTGCTTTACTTTGAATGCAGACTTCTGTTTTGTTAGATGCTATGTAACAGGATTTATGTGGAAATATTTTTCTTTAGGAGGTTGCCTGCAGCAGACTTGATGAAAGCTGAGTTGCCATGGTGATGTACTGTTTTAGTTTTTTAGATTTTGTGGTAAAAATATAGATGATTATACATAGATTTTTTAATCTAAAATACCATTTCCATTTATGATCATTCAACAAAGTTATGAATTAAATGATGGCAATAGTCAAGTATAAATCTTAGATTTTTGTCCATTCAAAAAAGTTTTATAAATTCATACAGCTGATGACTCCATCCATTCAAATATAAACCCATGTTGACAAAGAATATGGGAAGGAATCTCAGTGTCGATTAATTATAGACAAAAGAAAAGCAAAATCAGGGAATTTGTTAACTAATAAATGGTTATTAGCAGAAATAGCAGTTACTACAAAATGTTAAATAAGAATAGGACAAAGAAAGTAGGTTGTGACTAATAAGAATAATTATGTATATATATTTGTATACATTGTATATTTATTTGTATATATTATATATTGTATATTTATGTATATATGTATATATATTTGAAAGAAGGCAGGGGAAGGAGGAGAGGAGCAGAAGGGAGAGAAAGAATCTCAAGCAGGCTCCATCCCCCCATGGAGCCCGATGAGGGGCTCGATATCATAAACCTGAGTTCATGACCTGAGCTGAAATCAAGGGTTGGACGCTTATCTGACTGTGCCACCCCGGTGCTCCTTTTACATCAATAATATTTGATCCAGTTATAGAAAATAAGATTTAATGTCATGGACTACTTTTGTATTAGGATTTCGTTTTGAGAGTAAATAAACAGAAGAAAGTGTCAACAAAGAAAATCTCCTCTTCTGACACACTCCTCCAAATCTTGGTGTGATTTTTGTGTTCAATTCTTTTATCTTTGCACATACTGTACTTTGTGTAAATGTCCTTATTGTATCGCCCATAAGGATGTAAATTCCTTGGGGACCCAAAATAGTAACATTTACTTATTATTAAATAACATATCCAATCTTCTTCAAATTTCCTGGCATGTGTAAGGCACACAATAAATGTTTTTTCAATGAACAAATGAGTGCCTGCATCTATAGCTGCTATCTCTCAAAATTTTTGTGCTATGCTATGGTCGCAAAACTATGGAAAGAACCAAGATGCCCTTCAACGGACGAATGGATAAGGAAAATGTGGTCCATATACACTATGGAGTATTATGCCTCCATCAGAAAGGATGAATACCCAGCTTTTGTAGCAACATGGATGGGACTGGAAGAGATTATGCTGAGTGAAATAAGTCAAGCAGAGAGAGTCAATTATCATTTGGTTTCACTTATTTGTGGAGCATAACAAATAGCATGGAGGACAAGTGGTGTTAGAGAGGAGAAGGGAGTTGGGGTAAATTGGATGGGGAGGTGAACCACGAGAGACTATGGACTCTGAAAAACAATCTGAGGGGGTTTGAAGTGGCGGGGGGGGGGAGATTGTGGTACCAGGTGGTGGGTATTATAGAGGGCACGGATTGCATGGAGCACTGGGTGTGGTGAAAAAATAATGAATACTGTTTTTCTAAAAATAAATAAATTGAAAAAAAAAATTTTTGTACTATGACTTTAAAATTCTGAAAAAACAATCAACCAGAGACAGTAACTTGGCTTTCATTCCAGTTATTACAATTTGTTAGTTATTGTAGTAGAATTAAAAATGCATATATATTTAGATAATTCAGGAAACATTAAACTAAAAAAAATCAATTATTATAGTCCAATTTTCAAAATTTATGACAAGATATCTTAACTTACTTAACTTTTTTTCTCATATTACAAATACTAATTTCTTAATCTTCAAAATAATCTCATTAATCATATTCTATTCCGGATCCCATTTTACAGATATGGAAACTAGAATAGAACGGTTAAGTGACATGCTCAAGGTCACACAATTACTAAGTGGCAAAGCCCATACTTAAAAACATCCTCTAGGGGCGCCTGAGTGGCTCAGTGGGTTAAAAGCCTCTGCCTTCGACTCAGGTCATGATCCCAGGGTCCTGGGATTGAGCCCCTCGTCGGGCTCTCTGCTCCGCAGGGGGCCTGCTTTCTCCTCTCTCTCTGCCTGCCTCTCTGCCTACTTGTGATTTCTCTCTGTCAAATAAATAAAATCTTTAAAAAAAAAATCCTCTAATTTGATCATACAATTATTGGTCATAAAGCTAGAATTCACAAGAAAATGTTATAAGAAAATTTTCATAAAGGTACACATTCACAGAAAGGCAAAATTTGGGAGCCAGATATCAAACACAAGTTATATAGGATTAAAATAAAACAGGGCTCACTAAATCATGAAACAAGCCTATCTGAGGCCATGAGAATCTGTAGTAACATAAAAAGACATGACAATTTATGAGGTGTAGCTTAATGCTTTTGAAAACTTGCTCAGTTTCTAGAACATATATATTTTTTTTAACTTGAAGAATAGTATTTGTGAGCCACAGTCCTAAGTGGATTTTGTTCAGTGGGACCTCTGGCAAAGAACATTATCGATCAATGTAGTAGACTATTACTGTTGATGAAATACTACGGTTTGCTTAAAGGCCCCTTTTCACGGGGAAGTTACAGATTGACACCATGTTGAACTCAAGACACTGCAATGTGCATTACTATGACCAATCAAATGTGGACACTTCTGGGAAGAATATTTCGAATGAGTTCATACTTTGCTTCATCACTTTTCCCTCTGTCATGAGATTGACAATTTTCCAGATAGAGGCTTTGACTACATCAGAGGTTCCAAAGAAAGGATTGCATGGACTAGATAGACAGTTACCTAGAATGAACACATTGCATGAATGAGAACTGAGTCTTTACTTTCATAAGCTGGTGAGTTTTCTGGAGTTGTGCATTACTATCATAATATAGTTTATCTGATTGACATAGTTAAGATAGGAATAAATATGATTCTTCACCTGAGTGCTAGGGACCCTGTGGTAAACAACAACAAAAAAGCCTGACAGTTTCTGTCCTCAAAATGCTCTCATTTCATCAGTGTTACAGAAGCCATTAAAGCTTCTTTAAGTGAGTTTCCTATAATATCAGGGAATGAATTAGGCCACTAACATTTAATACTGATAATATTTTAAAAAATAAATGAAAGTTTTAAACAAACAAACAATAAACAGAAAAAGATGGCGATATACCAGAGAGTTGCATTTAGTCTTGTTAAGGAAATACATGTACCTCTGAGCCTAATACTGAACATTTAAGGCAGATCATTTTAGATATCAAATGCAGGATGTCATCCTTTTTAAAGTATTTGACATCTGGAGCACCCGGGTGTCTCAGTTTGTTAAGTGTCTAACCCTTGATTTCAGCTCTGGTCTTGATCTCAGGGTCCTGAGATGGAACCCCATGCCAGTCTCTGTACTGGACATGGAGCTTGCTTGGAATTCTCTTCCTTCCTCTCCCTTTATCCCTTTCCTACTCCAACTCTGCCCTCATGTGCTCTCTCTCTCAAAAAAAAAAAAGTATTTGACAATCACCTATGTAATTCAAACAAGATTTAACATACTTTTCTTTCTTCTCCCAGTCCATCTTATTTACTGTGCTTCCCTATCATTTACAAACCATCAGAGAATATCGCTGACATCTTTTAAATGTGTGTAGATACAAAGTGGCATACATGATGTACTTACTATGCAGATACATTTACAAAGTAATTATTTAATAAGGTGAACTGATCTTCTGTATTCTTCCTATTTTTTAGGGATTTCCCTTTCAAGTATAAAAAATGTTTATAACTCAGCCAAATAACATAAGAAAATCAATCATTTTCCCATATTGCTTTGTGTTTTGATCATATTTGTAGGGTGTTTTTAGAGTGTTAATCATCTTAGAGGACCATGAAATTGCAATCAACTATTTACATAGCATTATTTCTTTTTAATTTACAGAAAAGTACATATTTTGAAGTGAAGTTTGATTTAATGAAGTTTTATTACCACCAACCAGTAAAGTCCTTGATGGAGTGAACTTTACTTCAAAATAAGCCTATTTTTATTTATCTTTTTTTATTTTTAAAACAGACAGTGTAATATTACTTTCAGGTGCAGATTTTAGTCATTCAACACTTACTGCAACACCTGGTGCTCATCACAATTGCCCTCCTTAATCCCCAACACCTATTTAACCCATCCCCCATCCACCTCCCCTCTGGTAACCATCAGTTTGTTCTCTATAGTTAATAGTCTGTTTCTTGGTTTGTCTCTTTTTTTTTCTCCTGTCTATGTTAGTTTGTTCTCTTTCTTAAATCCTACATTTGAAATCATATGGTATTTTATACAGCATTTTTTGTGGCAACTACATGATGAGGTTGTGCTTAGAATTTGGTCTACCCAAATCTCCAATCTTTTTTATTTATTCATTGTCAAATGGGCACTATTACTATTATAAATGGCACATATTGGTTATTTGGTATAAAAGGACTGAATAGCTCATCTGATTCACATCAAATACTAGCTTACTGAAAGTCATCTATGTACTGTAATGATATTTTAGAGCTCCTGACATTTACAACAAATCATAACACCATATATCTGCCTCACAAATTATTATTCAAGAGGTGTTTGACATTGTCATTTCAAGTGTGTCTACTGAAAGATGTTGTTCAGCATGCTACTATAGATGTGTAAATGGAATTTGGTTTCTGTTAACATTTTATGTGGATTTATATTTAATATGCTTAGAAAAACTGATTCATTGTAAAGGCATATAACTGGGATGCATTGTTTTGTGTTTTATATTTAAGTAACAAAAATCTGTAAGACACATATTAGTTGATGATGATTGCCTTTCCTTCTACTAATTGTTTTCATGAAAGTGACTTGCAAGTTTGCAATTTTAGCTATACCTTCTATCTTCTATCCTGAGTTTATATCTGAATTCCCAAAAAGCTGGACATCCTTTAACATATCCTATCAAATGCAAAAACTCACAAGGGTATAGCTCATGTCTATTTTGTTCCTTGTGGAACAATACTTTGTGTAGCCAAGGACAACACTTAATATATGATTAATAAATTAATAATTTTATTAATTTAATGATTATTATTAATTTTATACTTAATATTATAAGGGATAAAATAAATTGTAGATAAATTTCACATGGCAGCTAGAATAATGTTTTGCAAGTACAAATTAGATAACATTATTTAATTCCTTAATCCATCAGTGGCAGATCATTTTGCTCAGGGTAAAATGCAAATGACTTTATGGAGCCAATAAAGCTCCTTGGAAATATTAGCCAGATACTTTGCTTATAGAGTTCCAGGAGCCTTGTCAAGTGAATGTCACTTCCTGGCCAGTACAGGAAACCTCAAAATATTTGGGGAACCTAAAGGAGGAATTTACCTATATCTACAGGTATTTCAGGCAAGTTTGATGATAAGTATTTGGCCTGGCTTCTGGCCTTGAGAGGCTACTGAAAGTTCAAGCTAGAGATTCCTCATAAAAAGTTCCAGCAAAGCAGATTTTAAAGGATCTAAATGACCCATCAGTTTTCTTGCTGAGCTTATGTAAACAATTAGGCCAAGATTGTTGTCTTGCTTTACAAATGAATTAGTTGACTTGGCAATCTCTGGAAAGGATGAATTTAGAGAGAAAAATTATGTTTCAATCATTTCCTTATGGACATTAGATTCTAGTTTTGATTAATGTCTTTAGTCTCCTGTTTGCCCAGGCTACATGTGTGCTAAACTTCAGAGAGATTGCCATAGTAGCTCATATATAAACAGTCTTCTGGCTTGTTATTTTGTGGGGATAATAAAAGGAACCCCATGGGCATAGGATTACTGAACAGCTGGATAATGGGATGGACTCCTCAACAATTGTGTAACTCAGCTATAGCCTTGATCAATTCTATATGGCTGGGATAGCAAAACTGCTCCTAAAAGAGTCAGAAGGTACCTCACTCCAAGGGGTTATCTATGAAATCATGGAGATCATGAATGGTCCCACATTCCTAATAATGGGATTGGAGAATGCACTTAGGGATGCCCTTATCTTCCAAGACCCATCATCTCTCACTTGCCAGGGATTCCTCATAATTAGGATATTATTAAAGCTAGACATCAGGCAAAGGGACTTCTTGATGGTTTTATTCCATACCCATATATGTCCCAGGAGCTACCTCTATTGATATGAAGTTACAAATAGAGGCTTGAGTCAATCACACAGTGGCCATCTTAACCAAACCCAACATGAGGTCACCCACAAATTTGAAAAGTGGCCATCTAAAACCTATTGGCCATTGACATCCTGACTGCAAGTTAAAGAGGAAATTATTATGTTAATATAAAGATTATATGTTACGTATATATCTCAGATGACTCTGTTAATATATCCAAAATTTTAACAGACACACACACCTAAATTAAAGCAATGTCTGATTCCTCTAGCTCTTTTAATGATTGGACTTCTTCCTGGTTTAGGGGATACAGATGGCCTTGATGAAAACCTTTTTTTTTTTAGTAATAGTAACAGTAGCTATGCTTAAGTCTTCTTCTTTACTGTGGGGGCTATTGTCATTACATGTTCTGCATAAATATGTTGAACAAATGATCTCAATGGAAAATCTGTAGGAAGCATCCTATTCTGATTATGAGGCCTCTGTATACCTCCAAATCAAATAGTCTGCAGTTAGGGGTCCTTCATTTAATGAGATAGCTTGGAATGTTTATGCCTCCCAATGGATAAGAGTCTACAACCTCTTTTAGCCTGAAGAAGTTTCAAAAGATGGGACCTTATCCCTTCAACATCCTTTAAGATTAGGTTTGAAGTGGCGGGGGGTGGGGGGGGGGTGGGGGGTGGGGGGGGGGGAGGTAGGGGTACCAGGTGGTGGGTATTATAGAGGGCACGGCTTGCATGGAGCACTGGGTGTGGTGAAAAAATAACGAATAATGTTTTTCTGAAAATAAATAAATTGGAAAAAAAAATAAATAAAAATTCAAAAAAAAAAAAAGATTAGGAGGATAAAAATCCTATGGGGGGAATGAGAAAGGGAAACTGAAGGGGCCCCATAAAAATGCCTTTTTTACCCTTTTGTTCTGGCTTTTATTCTTGCTAGGACCTGCACTCATACTCCACTGTACACATGCCTTGTGATGCAAATAATGTATGTCCTCCTTGTAAAGAAAAAAGCAATATCTTTGGAGTCTTTCCGTACAGTAGATAACATCCTAAGGAGTAATAGGGCAGGGTCATCATAAATGTTTTCCAAGACCACTGACTCCAAACACTTTGATCCTAAGACCTCTGAATTTAGAGAATGAGTGACTTATAAAGGACACTTGTCCTTGTTCTGACAAGTTCTGGATGCCTAAGTGGTTCCAGCACTAGACCACAATCATTAATAAAAACCCCAGACCCCAAACAAAGACAAGGCTTATGCTGTTTTCCTTTCTGAGTCTCCTGGACACTTAATCCATATCTCTCTCTCTCCATATATTTAGATACATCTTCAATAAACCCTGCTTTCACCTCAAAAAATAAAACAAAGTAAAATAAAATAACTTGGTGACCCTTATTCATTGTCTTCCTGCTTACTATTTACAAACTATTGGAAGTCATTTCTAGGCTCCCTCTGTACTCGGATACTTAATTTTTCTCTCTAACCAAGACACTTTCTTTCTTACTATACTCCTCCTATTTCTTCTCTCATCTTTAACATATTAATTAATTTATTTTTTTCAGACTGCAACTTGAGAGCCATTTCCTCCTGAAAGCTTCCACTGCCTTTTCTGTATGTTGCTAGACTATCAGCTTTTATAATACAGATCATTTGGTGCTGTAATTTCTTCCTACTCTGGCCCAAATATCTGAAAACCACACAGTTCTTACAGGTTTTTAGCACATTCACATTGTTATTGGGACCACATTGCCTAGTAAGGTGCCTGATTAGAGTATCACATGTTTTTAATAAGTGAATGTTAAAAAAGAAGATGTTTGCCTCACATTATATTTAATTAGTGAATGAATTTTCAGTATCTTTCTCTCTGTTGTATTATCTATTCTATTTTATAATGAAAGTCAGTGTTTTCAGTAAGATCACTGTAAAAGGAAGATTTGTTTACCTGATGGTATAACTAAATAGATGCTCTCAGTTCTTATATTGTATATATGTGTGTTTGTAATTTCAAGTATTTGTTATAACTAATCATTAATAACCACAAGTATCCATAAGTGCACCAGTTAGAGAAGCAAAAACACAATTCCAACTATTAATGTTTCTTTTACACCCTGGTATGTCTTTGAGCTAAAAATTTTCTTCATCTTCCATAGGTGTGGTTTTATTTTGTAATTAAAATTTATGGATACCCCAAGAACAAAATTCTCTAGGAATGGCAATATTTGACATTTCATGTGTTAAATGTTGTGTATGCTCCAAGTTGCATATCAGTCTCACTGCCTTCACACAGAGCCTGAAATATATTTCTATTTTCTTTTTACCTATGCCACATATTTTTATAAATTGTTATCAGAATACTTTTCTGAAGCATAATCTGGGTTGTTTTACCTTCATTTGCAAAAGCTTAGTGGCTTTCCCTTTAGCATGTAGGGCCAAGAATTCAATTTCATCTCTGACATATGAGCACAATTCTCCAGTGAGGTTTAGATCATCCTGACACCTTCAATATCACTTGTGGTTATCTATCACCTATCTGTAACAAATGAACATTTCTTAAAAATGAAATCAAAAACTAAGGATCATATAATTCCAAAACTAAATGTGTAAACTATTATTTCAGAGTGCTCATTATATGTTAGAAAGTTGTAGAAATAAATAAAACTGTGAAAAAAGCCTGTTTTGGGGCAATTTTATTCTAATAAAGGGAAAGGACATTTAAAAAAATAAACACGCTTCTGCACAGTGAAGGAAACAATCAACAAAACTAAAGGGCAACCTTTGGAATGGGAGAAGACTTCTGCAAATGTCATATCTGATAAAGGGTTAGTATCCAAAACATATTAAAGAATTTATCAAGCTCAATGCCCCCAAAAAACAAATAATCCAGTTTAAAAAATGGGTAGAAGACATGAATAGACATTTTTCCAAAGAAAACATCCAGATGGCCAACAGACACATAAAAAGATGCTCAATATCACTCATTTTCAGAAAAACACAAATCAAAAGTACAGTGAGATATCATCTCACACCCATCAGAATAGCTAAAATTAGCAACACAGGAAACAACAGGTATTGGCAAGGATATGGAGAAAAGGGAACCTTCTTACACTATTGGTGGAAATGAGAACTGGTGTACCCACTCTGGAAAACAGTATGAAGTTTCTTCAAAAAGTTAAATATAGAACTACCCTATGACCCACCAATTGCACTACTGGGTATTTACCCAAAAGATACAGAAATATTAATCTGAAGGCATACGTGCACCCTGATGTTTATAGCAGCATTATGAACAACAGTCAACTTATGGAAAGAATCCAAATGTCCATCAACTGATGAGTGGAAAAAGAAGAGGTGGGAAAAGAATGAAGTTTTAGCATTTGGCATTTGCGTAAATGTGGTTAGAGATAGGGAATATTAGGCTAAGCAAAATAAGTCAATCAGAGAAATATAAATGCCATATGATTTCATTCATATGTGGAATTTAATAAAACAAATGATCTTAAGGGGAAAAAGAGAGAGACAAACCAAGAAACTGACTCTTAAATATAGAGAACAAATTAATGGTTACCAGAGGGGTGCTGGGTTCGGGGAATGGATTAATTAATTAATTAATTAATGTTAGGTGATGGGGATTAAGAAGGGACTAGTGATGAGCAGTGGGTGTTGTACTTAAGTGTTGAATCACTAAATTGTACACTTGAAACTAATATTGTATGTCAACTAACTGGAATTTAAATAAAACCTATTTTTTTATTTAAAAAGGTCCTAAATTTAAAAAGGTACCTTTTTTACTGAATAAAATGTTTCTGACTCATACATCTTTTTTTCAGTAAATACATATCAAATAGATATTATGTCATACAATGTTCTACATACTAAGGAATTCAAACTGTGTGTTTTTTTTTTAAGTAAAAAAAAAAAAAAAAAGAAAAAGATGCCTGGTTTTGTGGAGCTTAAATTCATATTAAGAAGTAACAATAAAAAATAAATATGTCTAAAGTATAAGTAAGGGAGAGGTTGATAAATGCTGTGGAGATTGCTATGAAATAGAACAAGAAAGGACACAGAGAGTTCCAGATAAAGGAGACATTATGATTTTAATTGTGCAGTCAGAAAAATTCGCTGAAAGACTGAAAGGTAACTTGAAGCAATTGACAGAACCAACGTATCTCAGGAACTACCTTAGTTCCAAGCAAACCAGGACACTCACTGGTCAGACTAGATGGAGAAATAGGTAGGATCTTCCATGCTGCTGTAAGGATTTCTGCTTTTAACATAAGTGAGATAGAAAACCACTTGAAGATCTTTCATAGAGGACTGGCATGGCTGAGCTTATAACTTAAAGGGTTCATAGTATCTCTTTTTTAAAAAATGAATAATAAATTGAGGGTAGAAACAAATAGGCTATTCAGGAGTTGTTGCCCTAATCCAAGCAAGAGATGTTCATGGATGGAAAGTGTGAGAAATAATCAAGATTGGATGCATTTTTAAGGACAAACTAACCGTTGGATGGCAACTGGAAAGACTTGCTACTTACTGAAATGAAGAAGTCAAGGGGAAGTGGGGGAGGAGCAGGTTTTCATTTTGCACATGTACTTAATATATGTACTAAATATCCAAGTCCATCTGGTATGTAGTTAAATAAATATTTGACTTGGAGGTCAAAGGTCAAGTCTGGGTTGGGGATCTAAATTTAGATATTGTCAGTGTATAGACAATATTTAAAATGCTTTTATCTAGGTGGTATTGTAATGTGTGGTAAATGCAGACAGACAGAAAAATCCCAGGACTAAAACCTAGGGCATTCCAACCGTTAGAGGTCAGCAACCTGTACCTGAAACTGTGAAAAGTAGGTAAAACCAGTAGAGTGCAGTATCCAGGAAGTCAAGGCAAAAATACTACTACTACTACTGTGGGCATCAAAGAGCTGGCAAGCAGCCAGCTGCACCTAATTGTTAAAACTGATCCTTTGAATTTACCACTGCATTTATCAACTTGGCCATTTTTTTTTTTTAAGATTTTATTTATTTGTTTGACAGAGAGAGATCACAAGTAGGCAGAGAGGCAGGCAGAGAGAGAGAGAGAGGAGGAAACAGGCTCCCTGCTGAGCAGAGAGCCCGATGCGGGACTCGATCCCAGGACCCTGAGATCATGACCTGAGCCGAAGACAGCGGCTTAACCCACTGAGCCACCCAGGCGCCCAACTTGGCCATTTTTAATCTTGAAGAGAGTTCTTTGGCAAAGTTATAGGATTCAGAAAGGAAGCAAGAGAGAATTTGGCGTGAGCACCCATAGATAAG